>NC_054536.1:33281445-33393945 GCF_017654505.1 Polyodon spathula
TACTTCAGTACTATGGTGCGCACGTTGCCCATTGTCTCACTGTACCGATACAGGCTAGCGCTCCAGTGCTGCACGGTACTCTGTACACTCGGCACTCTGTGCGCACGGTGCCTGGTGCTGCACGGGACTCGGTGCAAGCTGTGCACATTATACCTGGTGCTCGGTGTACGCAGTGCACACAGTATCTGGCGCTAATGTGGGAACGCAGCACTGCATGGTACACGTTGCACAGTGCCAACTCTCCCCGGCCCTGCGCTGGGTGAGGGTTACCTCTCCCCTGTGCCAAGGAGTCCAAACGGGAGTAGTTTCCAACCGGACGCCTCCAACTCGGGTTGGGGCGCGGTCTGCAAAGGCAGAGGAGTCAGCAGACCCTAGTCGGGCCGTTGGACGTCCCTGCATATCAACTTGCTGGAGCTGCATGCAGTGTTCCTTGCCCTTCAGCACTTCCTACCCGTTGCGGAACAGACATGTGCTGATCCACACAGACAATACATCAGTGGTGGCGTATGTCAACCACCAGGGTGGCCTTAGGTCCCTGGGGTTGCATCACCTAGCCTTCAGGCTTCTGATTTGGGCCCAACAGAACCTAATGTCCCTTCGGGCAACGCATGTTCTGGGCGTGGAGAATCGGGCAGCGGACCTCCACTCGAGGGAGGGCCCACATCCATCAGAGTTCCAGTGCCAAATATACTAGTTAAATGTAACCGGCCGAGTCGGTGCTGAGGTGCTTCCTAACTACCAGCCACTGTCGAAAATTAATTTTAGATATATATTTAAAGCTCCATATAAAGACATCTGGAAAAC
The DNA here is from genome assembly GCF_017654505.1 of Polyodon spathula. Lineage (NCBI taxonomy): Eukaryota > Metazoa > Chordata > Actinopteri > Acipenseriformes > Polyodontidae > Polyodon > Polyodon spathula. The sequence continues at coordinate 33,282,250 of NC_054536.1, forward strand.
ATTTTCAGATATCTCTAAATGTACTTAAGATATCTTAAAATGATTTATAGATATCTTTAAACATTTGAGGATCTCTTCATTTTGACATATCTGGTAATGATTTAGATATGTATAAATGATGACTTGGCAAATGTTAATTTTTGGTGCTGCAATTTAAATATTTGCACATCCTAATGGCATATGAAAGTTAACTGCTATATCCTACTTTTCTTCAGCTAACTTATATGAAATAGCCCTCAATAAATTCAATTTACCATAGCTATAAATCTAAAACAGGTATGTATTATTTATACAAGATACCTGAGTCATAGTTTTCATTGGGGTGTAATGTTTCTTCAGTATCTTCTCCATTCAAATCATGTTCCATATTTAGGTTATTTTCTTGCACAAGTTCTAGAAAACGAAGTGCAGTCTCAGCCAGAAGTGCTATGTTCTCTGTTAAAACAAAGACCAGGTTACATTCTTAAAATACATTAACAGAATACTTGATGATATATCTGATTTGTACCTCCTATCAGGTTTCAAGAAAATATATTTTACAGGAATGTACAACTGCACCTATCCCATACAAAGCACTTACCAGCGTAGGCAAGTCTTACAATAGTAGCTTCATCCTGGGCTAAATGGGCGATTCCAGGCAAGATGTACTCTGGATAGATATTTATGTCATTACGGGGGACCTCTTTGACAAGCGCAAGCACTTTAGTCAGTGTCCTCACAGCTTCTGCCCTCACCCTGGGCACTGGATCATTGCAGAAGTGCAGGAGGTAGGGTGTGATGCGATCCAGCAAGATCTCCACACACAGCCTCTCTGCCAGGTGCAGAATGAGCTCGAGAGCCGCCAGTTTGGAGTCGCAGTAGCGGAGGGTCTGCAGGCACGACGTGATGACGGACACCAGTATGACCAGGCCATGCTCCTTTGTTTCTCCCTCAGCCTTCTCTGCTTTTTCACCCCCGCAGAGGTTGTGGATGATGTTTTCCAGGTCTTTGCGTATTACTAGGATGCGTTCGTCTGCAGATTGGATGGTCTCTTTGGCAAATTGTGCCATATAAGGCTGCAGGAATGTGTAAAATATATCAGGGAAAGCATTGCCTCTCTGCTGCTTAAGGTACTCTTCTGCTGTCAACCGCTTTTCTGGCTCACGCTGGACCATCTGAGCTGCCTGAAAGGATGCAAAAAGGGAAACAATTAATATTAAACAGCTTTTGAAGCAGCAAAGTTTTTTCCAAATAAACCCCCTGTTAAACAGTACAGTTGCATCCCACAAACCCTGTGATTTAATATTCACTATTGAGCCACTATCCTTATGTTTTGCAGCTTTTAAAACTTACATGCTGAGATTTCACAATGCTCAAGATGAAACGTTGCTGGTGGGTACTGGTACCTAGGGTAATTACTTAAAGTGTTGTTGTTCATACATAATTTCGCACAAACAGACATTATCAGACCTACAGAAAAGATATTAGAATGCAGCAGTTGCAAAAAACAGAAGCCCCACCAGAGATTCTCAGCACAATAAAAGGTAGAACTTTAATTACACAGTAATAGTAAAGTTAATAAGATAGACAATACTTAATAATAGAACTTTAGGAATGCTTGATGCTTTCTTAAGAGCCCATGTGGGAAATACAGCTTTCTGGAATATTTAGGCCAGTACACACATCAACAAGCACCATCTCCATTTTTGACTAAGTCAATTTTTGTTAACTATATATAAAAAAATATATATATATTTAAATATAACATATATATATATATACACATATATATTTCTTATCATATATATATATATATATATATATATATATATATATATATATATATATATATATATACACAAAATTTAATAGATGTAAGATTTTCCTGTACTGCATAATACTCTTACCAATTCGCGGATGCTTCTGTCCTCAATTTTTGCCAGCACCTGTTCAGCTTGAAAATGTCCCTTTCGATAGGCGAGCAGCTGAGAGAGATCAAATAGGGGTACTCCTTCTGTGAACAGCTCAGCTATAACACAGCCTGAAAGAAACAAATGCTGTTTTTATTAGACACACATCATGGGCAAGTTAAGCAAATGCAAAAGAAAGTGGAAGCTAATTTTTAACAGCATGAAAACTAGCAAGGGACTCATTCCACTGCTCCTTCCTGCAAATAAAGCTATTTATACAATACCAATGGCAGGGATATATTTAACCCTATCCCTGCCACAAAGTTATCTGACTCAGTCTCACATTTACAATCACAGAGGAAATGAAACATCAATTAATATTTTTAACACGCCCATTTGTTTTAAAAAATGACTGAGGACTGAGGAACTTTATTTAAATATTATATATATATATATATATATATATATATATATATATATATATATAAAAAAACACATATGTATATATATAAATATATAAACACAGGTGTCCACACACATGTGTGTTGTCTTACAAGTGTGACTTTATTAATGGGTTAATAGACTCTGCAAGACATAAATGAGTATTGTACCTGCTGAAAAGATGTCCATTGCCTGTTTGAGCTCTCCTCTTGTACGCTGACTGTTGCTCGTAAGATCTACCAGTGGGGTAGTTTGGTCACTCTCATTTGCAAACATGCTCCCATCAACAAAGCGCTCAGGGGCTATATAGCATGTTCTCCTCCGGGAGGTATCAAAGAAGTAATTAAAATCAGCAGGGTTATCCTCAGGAAGGTAAGTGGGTTTAAAACTGGCAAAGTCAGTCAGGAGAACCCAGTTCCAGCTAGTCACCATGACATTCTCGGTTTTAATGTCTCCGTGCCGGACTCCAGATTTGTGAGCCTGATCCACGGCATTCAGAATCTGGAAGGCAATCCACTTCTTTTCAATGTTGTTGAGAAACGGTCTGGTACTGATTCTATCATACAGGTTGTCCCGCACATACTGACGAAACAGCATTGCAGCCTTTTCAGTCAAGGTGGCCTTTTGGAATGGAAGACAGTTTTGTGACGAATGAAGCCTGATTTTCAGCTCCTCCAGCTCTTGTTTGTAACTGGTTAAAGGCAGTGATGGGTCCTGAATGGCAAACACCTTAACAACCACCAATCCCTCCCTGTGTTTAGCCCTGGCCACTTTAAAGAACCTGGTGCTGCCAAGGCTCTTGTTATATTCAAAGTCATGGATATCTGAGAAGTAACTGTCAACAGAAAGAATCTGTGACGGTGCAATACCAGCAAGCTGATTCCCCATGGTGTTACTTGTAAACAATCTTGTTTGGTCCTGAAGTTGCCCTTCCTGAAATAAATACATATTGTTGTCAATCACAAAGTACAATTACATTCAATCCCTGTATGTTCATTAGATTTTCTGTAAACCTGAAAGGTACTTAAAAAATGCTACTACCACTCAGAATAAGTCCCCAAACAAACTAATTGAGTTTGGAAAACATATGGATCCCCAAAAATCTAAGTTTTTGACATTCCTGAAAACTGATTGAAAATATAAAAATCTTCTTTTTGCACGACCTTATACGATTTTGATTCAAGCTGCCATACAATACAAAGACATGGAAAGATATGGAATACGTAAATATTTATGCCCTAGCACTAATCAATCATTCCCAAGATGACCCATCGCCCAAGTGATATTCAACTGCTAATGTTAGTTATCAAGAAACAGCAAAGGAGTATGCAGGAACGTTTCAATTTCTATGTATTTAACAAATAAAACAAATATTAACAGTTGATAATATAATTATGTATTTTCATATTTATGAGTGTGTTATTTGAAAACGTGTACCAATATAGCGCTAATAATTTAAATTACATATATTACAATAATTTAAATTACTATACCGTAAAATACACAAGGACAAGAATGTTCTATGCTGATTTTATTAAAAAATTATTAAATTCTCTAGGTTTGATTGCTGTTATTCAGTTTTCATATATGTAATGAAGTATCTGAAACACAACCTGAGGCGTTGCGTAAATCTTGTGATGATAACAATGCAGCAAGACTGCATGACAATATAAACAGAAGATAATTTAATCTACTGTACACATTTGTCATTGGTTATTTCGTACACGCTATCGATTATAAAAACTACCAAAGATGGAGGTAGTTCTGACCATAAACAATAATTATACACATAACAAAAAATATACGAACAGTTTTTGACAGTACCCTTTTCAGCGCATTTTAGTCGTACTGTCCTCATGCAGCACGATGTCCTTCTCTTCTTTTGCTTCAAACACTTATTACTCTAAGTACAATTCAGGTTTTATATTGTCACTTCTGTTTAACTACAGTTATTTGTTATGTAAAATGTTACAGTTCCTATTTTTTTCTCTCACTCTCTCTCTTTTGCTAATTCGCGTGCAAATAATGATTACTTCCTCCAACTGGTATTCTACATCCGGATCACAGGAGATATTTCAAAGATTTGTTATTGGCCGAAGAAACGCGACTAAAGTTACCGCCATCTTTTGCACGGCATCGCAGGGTAAACGGTGTATCTAGAGTTTATAAACAGTTAATTTATCTCTAGTTAAGTAGAGTTAAGTTATCTCAGTTAACAGTTATGTTATCTCTACAAGAGACAGTAGTTTTTTTTTTACAGTGTGATATTTTTATTTGCATGCGTAATGTGGTATAAACAAAATTAAATACAGCTGTCACATGTATGTGTATGACCCATATAAAGCTGGTTACGTTTTTTGTTTTTGTTCTCTTTTTCAGATTCAATAGTTGCCTTTGCAGACAAAGCGTGCAGATAATTAAGTGATGGATGCATGATGTGACTCAAGGGGGGAGATCACAGCAATGGTGGGTACTTTGTTTATGATAAACAAGCATGGCTACGTTGTTTTGGCAAGTTGGTACTGTGTGAGCATATACGATGTGGGCGATACTGGTGAAGTGCCATTGATATTAATATCCATACCGATTACAAAAAAATAAATAAAAAATGTTGTCATTGATCACCCAGTACGTTGAGAATTCTGTACTTGGTCATACCCAAATTAACCGGCCTGGGATATATTTAAACGGATAGAGATATATATATATATATATATATATATATATATATATATATATATATATATATATATATATATATAGTTTATCTGAACAAAATACAAGCTTCCAGATGGTTAGTGAAGAAGTGAAATAGCTTTGTATTTACTATAAACAATACATTGTGTAATAAGCAAAAGGTTTTGAATAGGCATAGTGCATGCGGGTCATTCTTAAGATAATGACTCCAAACAGTTATAAATTATGAAAACAACTTGGAAAGCAATGAACAGCTGGTTGTTCTCGAAAATATGGTCTGGATGGCAGTCCACTGATTTATGATCCATTGAGCAAATCCACTTATGTTAGCACATGTAGTGGCCGCGTTTCCACTCAGCTTAGAAAGTCGTCTTTCTTATCTCCTCAGTCATTCTTTCTGTGTAGCACGCGCATACCGTGCGAATTCCACACGTTATATGAAGTCCTCGTCTAAAACACTGTATGACTTTAAAGGGTGAGTAAACAATCTTACGCTAAAAAGCCGTACAATTGACCAAAAACTGGAAACATGTCCTGCAGGCGCATCTTATGCTGACAAGACTTCAGCATTGGAAATCCTGTTTGTGATGTAATGTTAGAAAGTGGTACATCGGGCAGACTGTAAAACGTGACCAATGTAATGTCATAAAGTGGTACGCCGTCAGATTTTGGTACAGATCCGATTTTCCTATTGTCAAAGGCACATTTACCATTAGTTATACTTTTTTTTTTTGCAAACTTAACCTTGAAACAGATAATCAATTACTTTAAAAAGAAAAAAAAAAATATTCACGACGAACAAGACAAAAAGAGAAGTCCACCGAAAAGTGCATAAGTAAAAAAAATGTACAAGACCCAGTGTATTGCATATGATAAATATTTATATACTATTTTCTTAATGTTAGAAAAATATGATAAATTACATTAAAAACGGTGTAAAAGACTGGAAAATGTGATAAATTCAATTAAAAGATGTAAGACCAAAAACAGCATAACATACCAGATTTCTATGGGCACATCCCTGCTTTCTTAGCAGAGATTGTTTAGGCATGTGTGAGCAAGCGCAGTGCGCTGCATACCACTTTTTACATTAAGCAAGATTTTTAACTGTGCTTTCTATTTCTGCCGACCCAGGTGAAATTCTGGGAGTTGTTCTGCAGCTCCCCATTGGACTACAACTTTTCTCCTTCTCCTACTCTGCCCCAGTGGTTAAAACTTGATGTATACTATTATTGATATGCATCTATTTGAGTTGTTTGATTAATGTGTATCTATAATAAAACAACATTTGTGAAAAATAAAATGAAAAATTATTTAAAAAAAAAAAATAATAATAATAATAATTTCACAGGGCCTTAGGTGTAGTTATGTGTAGCTTTCTGGCCTCTAAAGTTAGTTACTAAGCAACCCCAGCACAGATGCACTCCAGGCCAAAACATAATTGACTATATGCTAATGTTCACGCTAAGTCTCTCTCTTTTTTTTTTTTTTTTTTTTTTTCCCATCCACAGGTGCATTTTCGTTATGGTTTTTTCATGCTGTGCTGTTATTTGCTCAAATCGTCAAACTACAGAGAACAAAGACAATGGGGTGACCTTTCATAGGTAAGATGATGCTGGATGCAAGATCTGAAAACAGAAAACACACCCACCTTTTTGCTATTTCTAGCTGTACGCACACTAGCTTCCCCCGTTCCTGAAGCCTTTTACCAAAGTCTCTGTAAAGGCATGTATTATTCTAATACAATAAATAGGCTTATAATTATGGCTGTGAGAATCGAAATGGCTTAGAATCTATTATATATATGATATATATATATATATATATATATAATATATATATATATACAAAGTTGCAGTTTTGGCACAGCCTTTATGTACTTGCTTTCAAAATTAATTCAGATCATTTGTTCAAAAACAGTTTTTTGTATGCAAAAAAAAAAAACACTAAGTTTTGTCATGGATTCTGAAGAGTACCTCCTTGTCACTGTTTGGTGATCTACAGCTGTGGCCAATTTAGTGGACCTGGAAAATTTCTATTAACTCTGAGACATTTTTAATATTGATATAATACTATAAAATTTAGATCTCTTTATTTAATATCATGCAATCAGAAACAACAAAATGATACAAAAAAGTCTACCTTAAGCATTTCAGGTATTAAGTATTTCATGTCAGATTTTGAAATGTCACATGGTTGTCAGTTTTTTAAGTATATGGAAAACTCCAAAGCCCTATGTAAATCGATATGTTAACGTAACACTGTTCAGCAGGTTTCATTCTTCTTTATGAAGCAAAATTTGTTTATTTTATAGAGTGATGCATAAATTTTGGCCATAGCTGTACAGTAAGTAGTTTGTGTAGTAGAACATAGGCTGCAGTCCATGCTTCACAAAGCTGAAGGTTCTGTGCAGATTCTTTAAAAGAGCTGGCAATATTGCATTGTTTCTTAGCTCTGTCACCAGCTGATGTTTGCTTTTTAATCATCCTTTTTTGTGCACTTTTTCTAAGTGCTTGTTGATGGAGCTTTTTCATTGTTAGTCCAGGGAAATATTACAGGCTGTAAAATAAATTATGTCACGGTCTGCATGTAATATCCTGGTTTATACTCTAACACAATCCTTTTGGAGTTATTTTTGTTGCTACTTTCTCTGGTTGAGACAATCATTGGTTGGCTAGAGATGATAAGGCATCCCAATCCTGCACTAGCAACAAAGAATGTTAGCTTGACTTTTCCTTTTTAAAAAAAGGTTCCTTTTCCTGTGAAGTGGTTACGGTTTCCGCAACAAATTCATGGCCTGTGATTCTCACTGCCTTACTTATAATCTATTAACCATTTTATTTCGGCCAGTGATTGACTAGTTTCACACCTAAAATTGAATAGTAATATCATGTTGTTTTCTCTATAGGGTGCCAAAGAATAAACAACAACGCAAGCTTTGGGTTCAAGCTTTGTGCCGTATAGATCTTTCCACAGGACAACTATGGGAGCCAACCAATTTCAGCTACATCTGTTCACAGCATTTCAGACCAGGTGACTTTGACCGTACTGGCCAAACTGTGCGCCTGAGAAAAAATGTTGTCCCCTCAGTGTTCTTGTTTCCATCTAATTTTCAGGTAAAGAAATATGTGACGCATCACGTCATAGAGCTAAAGCCCTTAGTAACACTGTATATCTATGGACCACATTTATCCCTGACAGAGATTAAATAAAACTTTGTGTCACAATTGTGATGACACTTGATATGCACATTCCTTAGGTACAGTAACATAACTAAGGTATGTAATTGGTTACGTTAATTAAAGCTGTAGCTGCACTGGGGAAATTGGATGAATTTTCTTGGTCTCAACAATAGTGGTTAGGTATTGTTTAATTATTTGAATGTTTTATATTTTTACGTTCCTTGTAGATTTTTTTGTTTTCACTGTCCTCCGTAACCATGAGTCATTTTGTTTGCAGTTTATTTAGGTTAGAAGCTACCTCGCTCAAGCATTGTTAGTCTTAATGTGATACAAAGAAATTTCAAATGGCTGTATACCATCAATATCAAGGTCTACTATATATTACATGTATTTACTGGCATGCAATAACTTGCAGATTGACACAAAACATCCACTGTTTACAGCCAAAGCCAGTCAAGAAACGAACTACAAACACCTCACAGAGAAAACTGGCAAGTGATGTTGAAGTTCCCTGTAGCAAGGACAAAAAGTCTTTAGAAAATCTGGACTCCAGTATTGCTCAAACTATAGCATTGGTATGTATCAAAAGGGTGGAATGTTTGTACTGTGGCCCAGTTTAAATATAAAAATAAAAAAGAATAAACCTGACATTTTACATATATACCACCATTATGATGAATTGAATAGTCCCCAAATACTACTTGTTAAATTGTTTGACTAAATAGTTCTGTTGTATATTTTAAAGTTACTGTAAGGGTGAACTAGAATTCACAAAACACAATGGGGTACAAGTACAGTAAACAAGCCAATGTCGATGCCTTGCAATTTTAAAATAATATGCAGTAGCCAACATGCCATTAAGAATATATGTGTTCTTTTCATTGATCTAAGGATTTCCTTTATTGTTGACTAGCTCCATTTGTGATGGTAGTAATAGAGGAATTTCAGTCATGCACAAAATCTTACTGATGGTGTGCTACAATACGGGGAGGAAATGTAGCAACCAGATCAATATAGATCTCCTACCTTCTTGACTGAAGGGGCATCCCTTTAGCTCATCTGGTTGAACCGTAGGAGCCGAGAGGCTGTGAGTTAAAATCCTGAAATTTCAATAGTCACATGAAACATAAAATGTAATTCTTAAAGCCATCTTCCTTTGTTTCTCTTAGGATCACTCTTACGTTATCACAGACAGCCCCCGTGATCTCAAGAGAAAATTGGACGATCTAATCGAGCAAGCAGAAGACCTGCAACAGCAGCTGTACAACGCAACACATCGAGAGAAATGCCTCCACACAGCCATGGGGGTGGACACACTGGAAGACTACGAATGTGATCTTCCTGAGTGACTGCCAACACATTGCTGCCCTAAATCAACAGATGTGATTGAATACCAGCAGCAGTACATTTTGCGAAATGGTGTCTACATCAAATAACGTGGCATTGTGTTAACTTTAAATAGCATGTGCCATTGTAGCAATGGTAGAGAACACTAAACTTTTTTTTTTTTGGTGAGTGATCAAATATACTGTTCAGAGAGAACAGTTGGAGGTACGCAATGTGAGATTCTTCTTACTAGTCTGGAGGAGTGAAAAACATTCCTCAGAATTCAGTGGTATACGGCTACAGCGCATAGGAAGAGCCAATGTGAAGCAAGCATAGAAAGGCTATTTACAAGAGGCTTGTTCAGAAAGGGCTAACATACTGTAACATCTCCTAGATGACCAAACTTTTTTGAGGACCACCTTTTGTGTTATAATATATATTTTTAAATGTTTTTCTGGCATGAAAACAATTTAATCATCTTAAAAAAAGTGGTGTTTTCACTTTGCATTCGAATTTGAACTGGATCATCAGGGCGAGGCTGCAGGAAATGTATGTAATTTCATGATTATGTTTACTTTAGGCAACATGTAGCTGTGAGACAATGAACGCTGTATTTGTAATCTGATTGGCTGAGAAGATTTTTGTAAAAGAGGTTTGTAATATGTAATAATATTGTGTTATAAATGACAAGTTCAGACAGTCTGCCACCTTTAACTGTTCATAAAATGTAACATGTTCAGAGTGACAGCATCGACTTGATTAACATGTAATTTGAAATGGGATTTGCATTTGGCAGCAAAAGCTGTGACCATCAATATAAAATTTATCAGGCAAATAAAATGTATGTTTACAACAAAATGACAAGTTAATATGATAATCATTCATAACTTCCAATCATTGCTCAATACGAATTCTAAGGTAAGACTATAAGAAACAGTATAGGACACAGAAGGTGGCCAAAACATTTGTCTATGTGACTTTGTTTCTTATACTATGTTAATCACCAGTTATTTACATTATTGGTGGGAGATGTGTGTGTTTCTCACATAACTTGTATAACTGGAACAAATAGGGGAAAATGTCTTGAACTGTAACTTTCTTATTTACAGTAATTTGACCACTGATATCCTCACATGACTTTTGTTTTAATATTGTGGCTTTCCTCTTCAGAGACACTCCAGACCACATTGCTATGGTACCATTTTTTTTTTTTTTTTTTTTTTTATTATTGTCCTTAACTTTTACACTGCACCAGCCCACTCTAGCAGCGTACTGAAAAGTTTGCAAACTAGCTCTGCTCTGCCCGGACTAACCCCGAGCAACCTGATATAATCATTCCCATGTCCTGGCCACACAAGAGTCAACCTATCATAACCCCAAATTAAACCTGCGATAAACACCCATACGACCCGCACTTGTCAATGGTGGTCCCCAACACAATTAGTACCACAGACACACATTGGTGTGCTTCAATGTAGAGCCACCCGAGAACAGGCAGAACAATCACATGAAAGACAATTGTGGCATACCATGTGTTACAACAGGTATACAATGCCAGTACCCCAAACGCCACTTTGTACATTTGCTTTTTACTTCATGTAGAAATATTCCGAATATTTTTTATTTTTTTTGTCTTTGTCTTCAATATGCCAGAGGCAACATCTGAATTTTGGATACCCCTTAATTTCAATAACACCATTTGGTGAAAAAAAGTCATTCCACATGTAGGTTGATTTACTGACAGTGTAGCATAGACTGACAATATTATTTATATTACAGTAGCAGTGGAAATATGCCTATCCATTCATGAACAGGCATATTTCCAAATTCCTGTGAACTGAAAATGCTTGTGGAAAATTTGTGGAAATGCTATATATATATATATATATATATATATATATATATATATATATATATATATATACACACACACACACACACAGTACTGTGCAAAAGTTTTAGGCAGGTATGAAAAAATGCTGTAAAGTAAGAATGCTTTCAAAAATAGACCTGTTAATAGATTATATTTATCCATTAACTAAATGCAAAGTGAGTGAACAGAAGAAAAATCTACATCAAATCCATATTTGGTGTGACCACCCTTTGCCGTCAAAACAGCATCAATTCTTCTAAGTACACTTGCACAAAGTCGGATTTTGTAGGCATATAGTCAGGTGTATGATTAAACAATTATACCAAACAGGTGCTAATGATCATCAATTCAACATGTAGGTTGAAACACAATCATTAACTGAAACAGAAACAGCTGTGTAGGAGGAATAAAACTGGGTGAGGAACAGCCAAACTCAGCTAACAAGGTGAGGTTGCTGAAGACTGTTTACTGTCAAAAGTCATACACCATGGTAAGACTGAGCACAGCAACAAGACACAAGGTAGTTATACTGCATCAGCAGGGGTTTCCAGATGTGCTGTCCAAGCTCGTTTGAAGAAGCACAAAGAAACGGGCAACATTCCCTTCGCAATCGGAAGATGTCCAGCAGTGCCATCAGCTCAGAATTGGTAGAAAACAGTGGGACCCTGGTACACCCATCTACTGTCCGGAGAAGTCTGGTCAGAAGTGGCCTTCATGGAAGACTTGCGGCCAAAAAGCCATACCTCCGACGTGGAAACAAGGTCAAGCGACTCAACTATGCACGAAAACACAGGAACTGGGGTGCAGAGAAATGGCAGCAGGTGCTCTGGACTGATGAGTCAAAATTTGAAATATTTGGCTGTACCAGAAGGCAGTTTGTTCGCCGAAGGGCTGGAGAGCGGTACACGAATGAGTGTCTGCAGGCAACAGTGAAGCATGGTGGAGGTTCCTTGCAAGTTTGGGGCTGCATTTCTGCAAATAGATTTGGGGATTTGGTCAGAATTAATGGTCTCCTCAATGCTGAGAAGTACAGGCAGATACTTATCCATCATGCAATACCATCAGGGAGGCATCTGATTGGCCCCAAATTTATTCTGCAGCATGACAACGACCCCAAACATACAGTGAAAGTCGTTAAGAACTATCTTCAGCGTAAAGAAGAACAAGGAGTCCTGGAAGTGATGGTATGGCCCCCACAGAGCCCTGATCTCAACATCATCTAGTCTGTCTGGGATTACATGAAGAGAGAGAAGCAACTGAGGCTGCCAAAATCCACAGAACAACTGTGGTTAGTTCTCCAAGATGTTTGGGCCAACCTACCTGCCAAGTTCCTTCAAAAACTGTGTGCAAGTGTACCTAGAAGAATTGATGCTGTTTTGAAGGCAAAGGGTGGTCACACCAAATATTGATTTGATGTAGATTTTTTTTTCTGTTCACTCACTTTGCATTTTGTTAATTGATAAATATAAACTATTAACATGTCTATTTTTGAAAGCATTCTTACTTTACAGCATTTTTTCACACCTGCCTAAAACTTTTGCACAGTACTATATATATATATATATATATATATATATATATATATATATATATATATACACACACACACACAGTGCCTTGCAAAAGTATTCAGACCCCTGACCAATTCTCTCATATTACTGAATTACAAATGGTACATTTAAATTTCGTTCTGTTCGATATTTTTTTTTAAAACACTTAAACTCAAAATCAATTATTGTAAGGTGACATTGGTTTTATGTTGGGAAATATTTTTAAGAAAAATAAAAAACTGAAATATCTTGCTTGCATAAGTATTCAACCCCCACACATTAATATTTGGTAGAGCCACCTTTCGCTGCAATAACAGCTTTAAGTCTTTTGGGGTAAGTATGTACCAGCTTTGCACACAGTGTCGGAGTGATTTTGGCCCATTCTTCTTGGCAGATTTGCTCCAGGTTGTTCAGGTTGGTTGGACGACGCTTGTGGACCGCAATTTTCAAATAGTGCCACGGATTCTCAATGGGGTTGAGATCAGGACTTTGACTGGGCCACTGTAGGACATTCACCTTTTTGTTCTTGAGCCACTCCAATGTTGCTTTGGCCTTGTGCTTGGGATCATTGTCCTGCTGAAAGGTGAATTTCCTCCCAAGCTTCAGTTTTTTAGCAGACTGAAGCAGATTCTCTTGCAGTATTTTCCTGTATTTTGCTCCATCCATTCTTCCTTCAATTGTAACAAGATGCCCAGTTCCTGCTGATGAGAAGCATCCCCACAGCATGATGCTGCCACCACATTTCACTGTAGGGATGGTGTGTCTTGAGGCATGGGCAGTGTTAGGTTTGCGCCACACATAGCGCTTTGAGTTTTGGCCAAAAAGCTCTATCTTGGTCTACATCGGTCCACAAAACCTTTTCCCACATTGCAGCTGGGTCACTCTCATGCTTTCTGGCAAACTTCAGACGTGCTTTCAGATGGTACTTTTTGAGTAACGGCTTCTTTCTTGCCACCCTCCCATACAGGCCAGTGTTATGCAGAGCTCTTGATATGGTTGACCGGTGCACCATTACTCCACTCCCAGCCACTGAACTCTGTAGCTCCTTCAAAGGGATTGTTGGCCTCTCTGTGGCTTCTCTCACAATTCTCCTTCTTGTTTGAGCGCTGTGTTTTGAGGGACACCCTTTTCTTGGCAGTGCCTGGGTGCTATGATGCAGCTTCCACTTCCTGATTATTGATCCAACTGTGCTCACTGGGATATCCAAACACTTGGATATTATTTTGTACCCTTTCCCTAATCTATGCATTTGTATTACTTTATCTCTAACTTCTGTAGAATGCTCTTTGGTCTTCATTTTCCTTTAGATTCACAGCCTTACCAATGATCCTTCAACAGTGGGGTTTTTATCCAGAAAATGTGGCAGCAACTTTAATGGTTCATAGGTGGAGGCCAATGGTAAGGTAATTGTGTCCTCGTTAGGGCAATTTCTTTCATCGGTGCAAACTGGGAGCTTCCACAGCACAGGGGTTGAATACTTATGCAAGCAAGATATTTCAGTTTTTTATTGTTCTTAAAAATATTTCCCAATATAAAACCAATGTCACCTCACAATAACACTGCAAATGTGTGTCTTTTTGTTCACATAAAGTCAGAAAAAAACAAATAGGAATCCAAATTAACATGTATTTATACTAAAGTAATACAAAAATGACTACAAAAGACTTAGAAGTGAGTAGTTTTTCGAGATTTACGATTATACTGTAAATACAGTATAATCGTAAATCTCGAAAAACTACTCACTTGACTACAAAAGATTTAGAAGTGAGTAGTTTTTCGAGATTTACGATTATACTGCATTTACAGTATAATCGTAACTCTCGAAAAACTACTCACTTCTAAATCTTTTGTAGTCGTTTTTGTATTACTTTAGTATATTTGGATTCATATGTTGTTTTTTTCTGACTTTAGGTGAACGAAAAGACACACATTTGCCCGTTTTCCCATTGGAAATACTGATATTTTGAGATATCACTGTCCTGGTCACAAAAGCAAAGTTTGTGGGGAATAATAGCCATTTTCTATACTTTTGAGGCATAAGCAAATAGGAAATAACACTTACTACCCAGGAACAAAAGTTGTGTTACATAGAGTAATTAATTCTTAGTTTCAGTGTTTAAAAATAAAATATCAAACAGAACAAAATTTCAATGTACCGTTTGCAATTTGGTAATATGAGAGAATTGGTCAGGTGTCTGAATGCTTTTGCAAGCCACTGCATATACATATACATACATACATATATATATATATATATATATATATATATATATATATATATATATATATATATATATATATATATATATATATATATATACACACACACACACTACAATAGCAATGTTAACATTCTCCTCATCGCAAGTCAGAAAGTAAATTGACATTGTTTTTAATCTTTTAGTAATGTTACATTATGATGCTGTTGCTTTTAGTGATACACCACTTCCTATGAGAAAAGCAAATGACGTCGTTTCACTCACACTACATAAGCGCAAAGCAGCAGCTTCTTTCCACAAAGTCAACACACAGTCCGCAGAGGTAACTCTGCATTTAGTGAAAACCGCCTGAAACCAGAATGCCCTGCGTCATCGCGTAACATCACCCCGTGCGAGTTTCTGCGTGTTGACCTCATGAGCCGTCACCCGGAACCGGGGTGCTTTGGGAAGATGCTCAATACAAGAAAATTGATGGTGAGTATTTTTGTGAAGTAAAAAAACAAACAAACAACGTAATTAGTGTCGGTTTACGTGGGTTATTATTATGAACAGACATGTAACAGAGTATGTTCTGCACATATACGGCGCAGTAGTTGCTCGTTTGCGTATATGTTCTCCGTGTGTTTATTTATTTCGGTCTTTGCAGAATGGAAACATTGTTTACACTGCAGGCCGCCTGTCAAGTGCTGTTGTTGGCGAAGTTGGTATATATTTTTATTTCTGTCGAAAAGAGAAGAACACATGGGAACATGATATTGATTGGCACGTGAATTATTTAGATTGAACTGTGTGTGTCTGCAGCGGGGTGCACGCACGATTCTGTTGCTGTGCTACCTGTCCATCAGTCTGTGAGAGTGTTTTTACTTTTCAGTGTTGGGCTACCTGTCGCATATTAAATGTGGTTTATTTAGTGACCTTTGTTTTCTGCAGTGTGGAATATTGCATACAATTACAAAATCAACATTAGTAGTTAACTATATCAAATATTTTTGCCCACCGTCTGGATGTTACCACCAGCCAGTGAACAATTACTGATCTTTTAGTTTTCTTAAGGTACCATTGATAGTTAAATAATTGCTTCCTGTTCCTCCACCCTCTACCGTGACGGGGTGGGACAATAACCAGTGGCAGCAGCAGTTCACATACAAATGTTGCATCTTCATTTCATTCTCTGTGTTGAATTAGGCACAAGTTTTTCTGGAATTATCTGCTGTATGTACAATAGCTTTAAATGTCATAATTCCAAACCGGATTTTACCAGCATGTGATGTCAAACAGTGCATATTTGATTATTTTGAGGTCCTTTGCATTAAAAGTTCCATGTTAAATGCCCCAGTGGCATGTTTTAGAAGGAAAACCGCAACCCAGAAAAGCTTGTTAAGTGTGTATTCCGGCATTTTCATAGCGCTGTTAGCCTACTTAATGTTTGCACAACTACTTTTCAAAGTCATATAAACCCAGTTATATTTATATTTGCACCCTGAAACGCCATATTACCCAGTACTGGAACTGCATGCCATTAAAAAAAAAACAAAAAAAAAAAAAAAAACAAAAAAAAACACATCATGAGCGAACTTAATAAAAGATGTTCTACCCTAGTCTTTGGGGATCAGAAAATATTATATATATATATATATATTATATATATATATATATATATATATATATATATATATATATATATATTATATTATATATAAAAATAGTTTGGGAAGTCATTATTCATTTTACTAAAAACTTATTTTGTTTACCTTCAGTTTTATTTGAACCGCAGTGAATTTAAAAACCTTTCATGGATTGTTATTGCTGTGGTACCTGTTTGACAATGTGGGCAATAATCCTTACACCATCAGTGCACTAAACTGGACATTTTGAAAAACACTTTGAAACAGACTTCAAGGTTAAGTGTAAAAGGTTGTCAGGGTGTTAACAATGGAAAGAAAAATTACAGCTATGTTATTTAAACAGTTGTAGGAAAACATGGGGATGTATAATTCTATATTTTCCTATGATGCTATATCATTCCAATACTTTGCTATTTCATTTTATAGTAAAGTAATTTGTCGTGTGTCTGACTGCGATGGGATCAGAGTAAGGGTGGAGATGTAAAAAGGCAGATAAATGAATCTTGTGTTAAATACCATTCTACACAGCTGTAACAATTACTATATTCACACAATTATTGTTTTGAGATGCAGCTTTTATTAGGGAGCTCCCCTAAATCCCTTGTTTAGAAAGATACAGGCTATTAATGCTTGTGACAGAGTAGCCACCTGCCATGTGGGTGCGTGCATTAGATGCTTAGTGACAGGCAAGAGATCGAGACGGAGGTTGAAGTTGATATGCCCTGCAGGCAAACAGGATTTATATACATATGAACACACTGAACAGCTCACCCGACACTACCAGCAATGGTAGCGCACAGAGCACATACAACACTGTACGAAAACTTTGGTAAGATATACAGTCTCTGAACTAATGTTATCTGTTCAATAATAAAGTAACATTGCTGAAGAGATTGATTATGCCGGATATGTGACAGTCGGATACGCGACGGGTTACTGTAGTTAACTATAACTTGTATATCTGTAAATAAATATAAAATGATATAAGATAAGTCGATCATGATGCTTTCCCTGACGACATCCCACACTGGCTTTGACATTCTTCATGGCTTCTCCAAAATCAACTCTCCTTTGATATAGTTGCTTGCAAAAACGTTGTCCAAAACTTGTAGTTTGCATGTCACTTTCTATGAAGAAAATCTCCTCTTCTACAGTTTTCTGGCAATATGTAGAGTCGTGTCCCCTTGGCTTAAGGGTGAAGCAGTTACAGTACTTCAATCTCAGTAAATTTAAGCTTTTTTACCTGGTGTGGGAAACCCTCCCCCGTCTTTCAATCCTGTATCCAATCATTGGTGTTATATATGAATCGTATGCAAAATTACACAACATCCTGCACTTTGGCATTGATTTAAGTTCAGTGGCCTAGGTGCCTTCTACAAATTATTGAACTGAAGTCCATTTTGGCCTTGACCTTTTTGTTGCCAATTTAGAGCCCTGCTGTTAGTAGTATAATATACATGTGAGGCTCCACAGATGCATATATGAGGTGGGAAAACCGGTACATACATCTGTACGTGTAAACATGTCAAACTCGTATCTACATTAGAAAACTCCTCATCATATTGTTATACAACTTAGTTACGGTTGTGGCAGTCTTTATTGAGAGCACCAGCAACTAAGCATATATGGAGTAACCTTTATGTCTGTCTGTACTAGACACACTTTAGCATTGAGACACCATGGGCCCCAATTTATTTATTTGTTTATTTATTTGAAAATTCTTATTTAGGAAAGCCATATGAGCTAATTTAGCTCGTTTTCATAGATTGATTTGAGACACTATGGGCCTCATTTTCAAAAGAGATGCAACAGCGCAGCGGGGCTTGCCCAGGTATTTTTTTGGGTGCAAGGACAGTCACAGCTGCGTACGATTTTCAGTATCAGAGTTGCACTGAAAAACTAGCTTTTCGTCAGTGCAACTCTTTGTGCGTTTCATGCCGTTCCCTGCTTTTTTTTGAGGGGGGGGGGGTGTTGTCAGTAACCACACATGGTCAATTTGATGCAACCTTGTGCTGTACTTCTGTGACTATAATGATAACACTATGTAACACATTTTTTGTTCCTGGGTAGTAAGTGTTATTTCCTAATTGCTTATGCCTCAAAAGTATAGAAAATGGCTGTTATTCCCCACAAACTTTGCTTTTGTGACCAGGACAGTGATATCTCAAAATATCAGTATTTCCAATGGGAAAACGGGTAAATACAGTATAATCGTAAATCTCGAAAAACTACTCACTTTTAAATCTTTTGTAGTCGTTTTTGTATTACTTTAGTATAAATACATGTTAATTTGGATTCATATGTTGTTTTTTTCTGACTTTATGTGAACAAAAAGAGACACATTTGCCCGTTTTCCCATTGGAAATACTGATAATTTGAAATATCACTGTCCTGGTCAGAAAAGCAAAGTTTGTGGGGAATAATAGCCATTTTCTATACTTTTGAGGCATAAGCAATTAGGAAATAACACTTACTACCCAGGAACAAAAAAAAAAAAATTGTTACACGGTGTAATAATAAATCTGCATGCTCCTGTATATGGAGGCTTGGTGGTTCAGTGGTTAATGAAAGGGCTTTGTTACCAGGAGGTTCCAGGTTCAATCATAGCCCAGCCACAGACTCACTGTGAGACCCTGAGCAAGTCACCTAACCTGCTTGTGATCCATCCTTCAGATGAGATGTAAAACCGAGGCCTTGTTGTAAGAGACACTGATGCATAGTTTACCCCCAAGTCTTTGGATAAAAGCGTCTGCTAATTGGTGATGATGATGATGATGAATAATAATAATGTGATATCTCCTTCTGAGGCTGTTGTAAGTAACAACAAACAAACAACATATCTTAATAGCATACCGTAACAAGTCTTATTTGTTACAAAAATTGGTTACAACCGTCTTTTACATGAAGTCATTGAATGTTTTGGAATCTGGGGAACTATACTGTATGGAGGACGTACAGTACATCGCACACTTTTTACATCAGTACATAAGGTGGATCTACTGTAGGTTTATGGAGATTCACTTCTTCATGGTAATGTTGATATCTCTAGTGTCTTATGATGGGAACTTAATAAGCCCAAATACAGCCCACGCCACTTCAGCTATCTGAATCTGGTATTTGAGATGCTAAGGAAGCACCATGGAGCAAAATGTAATGGTACCTTTCAATTTGACCTCTCCCCTGTATGGTTAGCTAATTTTAGTCATGTGAATTTTTGGTTGCCAAACACTTTGATGCTCCACCTTCTGTATTAATTTGCTTGCCTGATTGTATGCAATGGATAATCTCATGTTCAGGGTTTGACTGCCGCTGTATAATGGCAGTAGACTAATGACAGTTCTTGGCTTTTTAACCCCTCAATCTACCCCTTTTTAAAGTTTCCACTTCCTTCCTGTATTTCTACCCAATCTGGGAGAGCAGATTGTGTATGTCCTTATTGTTTAGCTCAGTGGTCCTCAAAGTGGTGCCTGCGGGCAAATTCGTGCCCGCGCAGCTGTTCTTAAATTATGGGTCATAAACACATTTCTAGTGGGTTGCAGCGTGGGAAAATAAAGAAAGATTAACGCGTTTTCCAACAAAAGCGCCACAACATTCAGGCTGACAGTGCTGCTCGCTTATGCTGTGCTTGTATGTACTCGACATTTTTTCCCCAAAGGGCTTCTGCGTTACGGTTAACCAATTGAATATCTGCATTGTCTCTGCGGTAGCCCAATCATAAGTTAGCTGGGTGGGACATAAACTGTGTCTTTTTCAGTTACAGGTACTGACAGTAAGTTTAACCAATAGGAGAGTCAAATACCTGCCAAGTTTTACACAGCTGTCCAGTCATAAGCAAGCAGACGCCGTTCACGGTATTCTGCATGAAAATTGAAGGAGAGTCAGTAGCCAATGGACAATGTCCAGTCACTCGTGAGGAGAGGTGGGTGTTAATATGCCGGGTAAGCACTGAATTTCGCAGACTGTTGAGAAAAATAATAAATTACAGTATGTAGAATTTAATTTTCTATCTTTTTTTTTATTTCACCAGATAAGGGAAACGCCGTAGTATATTTAGTTACGAATCCACTTTCTCTGAATAATTGTACTGGAGATAAGTGATCTTTAAAACAGTAGTGTTGACAAATCTGTCAAACTGAAACAAAGAGAGACGCTATCTGTCCTCTTATTTTAGTTTGTTCACGGTTATCTGTGTAAACATGCTATTTAAAAATATTTGCATTGAATATTTTATGTAAATTATTTAAAGAATAAGCGCAGCACACACAATTACTGCCTGAGCCTGCTTTATCAGAGTGAGCCAAGAATAACTCCTGCTAAAACTCTTATATATAATAAATTATACACACACACTCTGTGTTTTGAGAAGGCAGTGTTTAAGATAGGAACCTATGAAATAGTCAGAGTGCCCGCAAACAGCCAAGTCAGCGAGTCTATACCCAAGCATCATTACCTTTTTTTTTTTTTTATAGTAAACTTTACATTTAGCGTCAAAATATCCTCCCTCCCCCCACTGTTGCTCTTGCCTAATATATAAAGAAAATATGGCTGTGTTTTGGGACAACATCAAAAGAAGAGATTTGTACTGTACATACATTTGAACATACATTTCCATTTGACTTGAACTTCTTAAAGGGAATTTAGATAGTCTTCTAAAAATAACAAACTTAAATACTGTGCCTATTTAAACCGATAGAAAATCACAGTATGGGCTTATGCATATTTGTACATGATTGTTTGTATGTGTGGGTGTACTTTTTTTTTTTTTTATCTGCATTTTGTCTAAACTGTCAGTAATCTTAGCTGACCACAGTTTTACAGCAACTAGATATGCAACAAAAGATCTTACCGGTACATCTTGTTGCTCATATAGTGATATTTTTCATTTAATAAAGACTGAGCAAAACAAATCACTTAAAAATAAAATACTCAGTCATATTCATTAATTGCGCAATGCGAATGTCATTTCATGAATTAATTGCATATGCTAGGTTTCAGATCAATCTAAGTCAATGCATAAGACACTTCAAGTAAAAAAGACGATCTTGCATAGAAAACATATGTTTTGTTTTTTTAAAAAGTCATAACTCTGCTCTATGGTTACACATGGGGCAGAACATATTTCTCTTATTCTAACAAAAATAAAAATCCTACAGAATGGTACTGTGTTTCAGTTCAACAGTTCCTCCTGTAATGTTAATACTGTTTTTGTCTTTTTGTGTAGCGTGTTGAAAATCTACCTCGCTGTGAAGATGAGAAAATGGTTCCGGTACTAGCGTCAAAAAGAGCGAGTGAACTCCCGGTGAACGAAGTAGCCTGCATTTTACAGGTGTGTTTCCATGTTTGAGCAAGTGTTTTTTAAATTATCTAAGGTAGGGTTTTTCCACACAGGGTGGGTCTACTTATATGGGTCATAGGGGGACAGTGCACAACTTTATGGAAATGTTGTGTAGTGATTTTTATGAACAGTAGATTGCATGTATTATATATTGCAACTTTCTGTTTTGTGGACTGTAATAAATGAGAACCAAAACAGTGAGTTTTTTCCCCTTCGTTTTAAAATGCCATTTCCATGTTTTTTTGTTTTATTTGAAAGGTTTAAAGTTTAAATTTCAGTTTGTTTGCTTGTTCAGCTACAAAAAGCCACAAGTAAGCCTCATGTTATTACTTTATGAAATGTGTCTATGGCCACTGTTTACTGTGAAGAAACGACAATGACAAGGAATGAAAAAGTTACAAAAATAAGTAAAACGCAGTGTCAACTTTATGTAATATTTCTGTCGGGAATAAACAAAACAATGATTAACTTGAACTGCTATTTGGCATCCTTTGTTTTCTAGTTAATTCACTGGGGTAAAGTAAGGCCTACACAAAGTATTCTTTACTCCTGTGTTACATAGTATAATATCTTGCTGTAAAATAAGGCACACACACGGGCCATGTCCCCCAGCTCCTGCTGCTATGCTGTCTCTGCCTGTGTTTTGAGCAATATAATGGCTTTTATTACTTTTTGATAATCCTGTGTTCGTCCCAGCACTAATTCTACTACAGCAAAATTGAGTATTTGGCCTCTTCTAAACAACAAATTCAGGTTATAATAAGCTTGTTTTCTGGATCACATCCTATCACCTCTCTGTATTTATTGAGATTGTGTTGACCCTTGATTTCTTTCTTTAACAGGCTGACCTGCAGTATGGTTTGAGTCACAGTGAGGTTTCCTGTCGACGTGTGTACCATGGCTGGAATGAATTTGATATTGGCGAAGAAGAGCCCCTGTGGAAAAAGTACATTTCACAGGTATATTAAATGTTGGCTTTCATAATTATCTATGGAAATTCAGAATCTTTTGTACAGAAGGGCAATGCAATAAAAGTTGATCATTACAAAAAATCTATATATTACTGTATTCCTTTGAATTTAAGACACACTTTTTAAACATTTTTTTGTTTTTCATGCATACCCTGTGTCTTAAATGTGAGTACAGTATAGTGATGCGTGTATAAAATCGGCAACAAGACGTGAATACCCGAGTACACAAACAGCAACACGACTGACTGCCAAGAAAAGACAACAAAGACGTCTGCTTGAATACGGAAGCAGCAAAGTGACACTTACTGCTGATAAGACAGGCCAAGCTTCCGGAGGAATTCCTACAGAAACGTTTACAATTTCAGCATTTCTAACAAACAGTACCAGCTTGGATAGTCAGAAATATTGATCAGACACCAGTATTTTTTGACTTGCCAAGCAATACCACAGTACTTCAGTGCTGTTGTGGTTGCTGGGTTACTATGATGCCAGTGAGTGGTGGTATGTTGTGACAGTTGGTGGTTCCTACAGAACAGTATCCTAATCCGAGCACTGTACAATGACCATGCCAGCCCCGTGTACACATACACAGAAAAAGAGCAAAATGTATCTATTGTAGTTTAGCAAAAATGGGTGGTGATGAGAACCCTTATATGAGAACTCCCTTTGTTTGATAGTTAGTTAAACATAGGTCATCATAGCACTTAGTTTCTTTAAATTTATTTGTCAAATAATATCAATAATATCCAAATTATATAATTCTAAAAAATCACCAGACACAAACAGACTAGCTCCACAGAGTTCTTATGTGCTGCTCCTCTTTCTTTTAGTTGTTCAGACTCCAGACAGGGAACTTTTTTGAGTTTGTTCTTGATTCTTGTTTTAAATAATATATATAATTACAAGATAGGTTTTGTTTTCTGGTTATACACTAGTTTATATTTAAAAACTGAGTTTTTAGATTTAAATGACTAACCTTCTAAAGGAAGGCACTGAAGTATATTGAGCTATGGACTGTGTTTTAATTGGCTCCTCTTCTTTTTTTTTTTTTTTTTTTTTCAGTTTAAAAACCCTCTCATTCTGCTTTTGCTGGCATCTGCTGTAATCAGTGTGCTAATGCATCAGGTTGATGATGCTGTCAGCATCACTGTGGTGAGTTTTTTTTTTTTTTCCCCCATTACATAATATTAATGCAATAAAACAATGCAGTCTATAAATTGAATATATTATAACTTTTTATTTATGCTTTATTTTTATTTTTTTTAGGCCATTACTATCGTTGTAACGGTTGCCTTTGTACAGGTACGTTTCTTTTATGTATTTTTCAAATTTCTATAAGTGTCACATGGCAGGGTCTCTGGTTGCGCTGCGATGTCCTGATGCTTCATGTTTGTTGTTAGACACCCTGTGTCTGCTGCATATCTCCCTTAGTTATCTCCTTTATTTCTTGGACAGCTTTGATATATTGTTTCTTTGTTTTTCCTGTTTTAAACTCTGCATCCTCTTAACTTCCGGTGTGGAGTAGGCCATGCCACGGTATCAGTTCTGTTGACAGTGACATTTATATTACAGAACCGCAGGCTATGGCTTTTAAGTGATCCAGGTTAAAACTATTTAGAGTTAAGTTAGTTATTATGCGATTGCTGGTGTGTTTTACAAAAACTGAATAAAGGTTAAACGTTAGTTCAATAAAGGACATTTTTGTCTAATTGTCAATTGTCTTCTGTTTGTTGTAGGAATATCGCTCTGAAAAGTCTCTCGAAGAACTGGGCAAGCTAGTGCCTCCAGAATGTCACTGGTAGGAAATGACCTGTTATAAGTTTCAGTGATTTGCTGTTTTGAGCCGAGTGTTTCTGTCACTCAAAGTATGAGCAAAAACATGGACTTTTAACTTAGGCGTATATCTCAAGTTAAATCAGTTTCTAGTGCTGCATTTGCAATATTTTAAAACTATTACAGTGGCTGGGTTTCCATGGACAAAAACATGTCTTTTTCTCACTCTATTTTGGTAGTACCTTTCGGGTAGTGGATTTTTATGTGGTTTTCTGTTAGCCATTAGAAATTCTACTTCCAAATAGAAATAACCAAATTAATATTAAAATACAGGAGGGACGATTTATGTTCGGTTCCAATTTGGCCTTGAGCGACTACTTCTGTCGTTCAACTTTCTTAAACTGGGTTTCCACCAGTGATGTAGTCAAGACCAAACGTACCAAGACCGAGATCAAACATACCGAGACAGAGACCAATATATTTTTGTTGTGACCACTACTTATAAACTAAATTAATTTGCTAGAAGAACAACAACAATGATAATAACTATTTTTTTTTAAAGTTATTTTTCTTTTAATAAACAGAGAGAGAGGGAGAGAGATGTAAAGTTATGGAGTCCAGGATATGTGTTGAAAGGGGTGAAAAAAATAAATAAATAAAGTTGGCCGAATCTCCAGGGCTCTGTATATAAAGTGAGATGGTAGCTTTTTTTTACACCTTGTGTATCTTGGCCTTTGATTTATTTAACATAATACACAGACCTTGGTTGTAATAATAACTAACCTTTATTAATAAAACAACAAGCCTCTCCCTAACTGTAAACGGTTTCACTAGATAGAACAGCTATACACATGCAAAAAAAATGGCTTACCTTGAGTTCCTCGCACTTCTGTCATCTTTGTGTTACAATGCTTGCACTTTGGAAACTGTCAGTAGCTATGTTTCCATCCAAAAAAAAATAAATAAAAATGTGCTTAAATGTATGCTTATGAAAAAAAGCTCGATGGAAACTGCAAAATTCACACACACACATATATATATATATATATATATATATATATATATATATATATATATATATATATATATATATATATACATATACACACACACACACACACACACACGCATACACAATCACATGGAAATAAGGTCAAGTACATTATTCTGTGAATGCACCAGCGGGCAGCTTAGTCATTTAAAATATACTTGTAACTTCATACATTATTGCAGTGGGGGGTGGGGGCAAATAATAATAAAATAACTTATTTTATATGGCGCCTAAATGCAAACCATCTGAAATCGCTGTGCAGTTTCAAACACGGTAGCAAAAAACGTAGCAAAGCGCAAAATGCAGGTGCACAGACATTTTATTTTTGGCTTGACAAAAACAGTGATACATAATTCCAAAATTATAAAACCTAAGCGTGCCAATAAATCAAGATGCGTTTTTGGTTGTTAGATTTTTTTTAAATAAATATCAGAAAAATAATATACTTAACCTAATATACAAACCAGGAAATTCCTAGATTAAACGGGTCCCAGCAGGAGATTGGTCTTGAAAACAGGAGGGTCATGATCAAGTAAAAGTTAACTAATATATTACAGGAAATTTATTTGGTGGCAGGAGGAAAGTTTGCTTCATGAGAGAGGCTGAGAGATGCTGTAGCAGCACAAAGTCTGATGCGTTAAATTTTGTAATTTTGAATGCTGGTCTCTAGACTAGAGTATAATGGCTACATTATTTTGTATTTAATAGCTGTCAATGTATAAAAGTGAGTGCATTTTGAAGGATAAAGGATATATGATAACCGAGGAAATAAAATAATCTTGAATGTTTGTTTGTTTATGAATGAGACCAATCTGCGTGCTGTCTGCTATCAAGACCGAGACCCGACCAGACAGACTGAGACTAAGACCAAGACCTTAAAATGTGGCCCCGAGATCGTCCTCGAGACCCCATCTGGTTTCCACAAAATTTTTAGGTTGTGTTGAAGCACTGCAAGTGCAGCCTTTCCTCATTTGGCCACCAAAAAATAAAAAATAATAAAACTATGGTGATACAAAACTAAAAGAGACATAGCATTACAAAAAACAAAAAAACCCACATTCTATAAGGAAACACTGTGTACTATCCTTGTATTTGCAAAACTGTTTTTGACTGCATATTTATTATAAACCTATTGTACGCGTACGTATATAATTTATACAAGTTTTCCTACAGAACTGTAGCTTCAGCAATTCTGTTCCTTATAGTCTACGAACAGAACTAAAATACCACCACTTTAGGTTAATGATATAAAAATCATCTAATCAAAATGTTTAGTACAGTACATTTTTTAAAATATTGGTAGTAAATCTACAATAGGCGACCCTACTCCCCACTGCGTAATATTCCTCATAATAAATACCTGACCTAAATCTGAATCTAACAGTGCAAGGCTCTTGCCAGTAGAATGTGGTTATGTAACGTGACAGAGTTGTGGGAGGATAAAATAAAATGTAGTCCTGGAGGATACAGGACTACTTCCCCTGTGAAACTATGGGAAGATTATTGGCTACTGAGTCAATGATGAGGGATACTTACCTGTAATTTTAAGCAGGCAGGTGTATCTAAAAGCAGGGCAAAATGTTTCTTGGAGCTCTGCGTCAAGTAGGGTTGTCAACTGGCCCCATAATTCCGCGACATTTTGATAGGTTTTTCAATTCGCCACTCTAAATTGTGTGAACTGTCGCTAAAAGAATGTAATTGTTTTGCTTACCAGTTACAAAAAGCATGCACCTGTTTTGAGGAGTGAATTACTTCCTGTGAGGATTGTTTCCATCAGTCAGACCTATACAGCTTGCTGATTTGCTGTATTTGTCCAATTGGGGCAGGACTGTGTGAAGCAGGAAGAAATGTTAAATGTTTAACTCTGGCCTCGCAAGATATCTGGTACTGGCTCGTTGTTGAGCAAGGCTAGGGGTGGGGTTAACTCATACTGTCTGAAACAATAAAGTCTACCAAAAGATTTCACAGGAATTGAGAAATACGGGATAAACCACAGCACAGAACAGTGTTGTGAAAAAAAACAAAAACAAAACAGGATTACAAAAAAAACTAAAGATCATAACAATAAAAGCAGATAAATTATGATTTGGTGGATGCAGTTCTTGGTCACAGACCTGCAATGACCGGCGCTGATATGTTGAATTTGGCGACTTGTCTTCTGGAATCAATATGCAGCGCCACATGGAATGAAGCTGAGTTTACATATTACAACATTCTTTAAGCTTTGCCACCTTTTAATTTTTTTTAAGTGTTTCTCCTTTAAATTGTTTAATGTTGACAGGTGTCATTTATTTTATCATTTACATTTTGACCACTTTTTTAAAACTGTTTAAATTGCATTCCCTGCCTGAAGATGGCTTCCCATGTACCTGCATGGACTGCTCAGAACTACATTTCCCATCATCCTCCTTTTTTTTCTTGTGTTCTGCTGAAACGGCATCTTAGTGCCATCTCAACTTCGACTCCTGATGGATCTTTTCAATGGCAATGTGCAATTCAACACATTGTGGGGGGGGGGCTTAGGTCAGCCAGGGTGTCCTTGTATCATTGCACACCAGCGACCGCTGTAGTCTGGCCGGGCACCTGTGGGCTTGCGTTGCTGTAGCTCCTGGTTAGCTGCCTGGTGAATCCGCAGTGTGTAAAGAAGCAGTCGGCTGATGGCACACACTTCGGAGGACAGCGTGTGTTTGCCTTCGCCACTCCCGAGTCAGTGCAGGGGTGGTAGCAGTGAGCTGAGCTTAAATAATTAGGCATTTCAAATTGGGAGAAAATAACAAATAATTGGCAACGACTAAATTTATTTATTTTAATTTACTCAGCTTAACTTAGTGTGTAGTTATAAATGGGACTACTTTTGTGTTCCCTTTTATTGGCGTCAGGATATTTAATTAAAAAAAAAAAAGTTTCTTAGTCTACAAATTACTCTGCAAATCCAGTGTTTGACATGGATTATAAATGCAATAAGGCGCTTCAGGATGCGATTTCATGCCTTTCTGAATATGCTTCTGTCATAAGTCACTGCAGTATCCATGGTTTGTGTTAAGATTATTTTCAATCCATGCTTTTTACAGTATCAATCAATGATTATGCGAAAATGCCACAAATGAAGTTATATATGTGAGTATACTGTAAAGGTTAATCATACAGTAGTTTTTATTGTTTACAACGACACTGCTAAAATTCCACAAGTGCGTGCAGTTACTGATCAAGTTTTAATTTTATTATAGGCACATAGCTTGATTTCTGCCTTTTAATTTTACTGTGGAGTCCAAAACTAAACTCCAGCCCTGTCTAAGAAGAAATTACCATACGTAAAATAAACTTAATCATTGATTTGGTACTGAAAATGTGAGAATTGAATATAATCATAAAGGCAGGAAATCTAAGCTTGCCATAACACGTTTTAACAAGTTTTCGTTTTAAGTAATATCTCGTTGCCTTCAAACATGTTAAAGGAGAGATTCAGAACTAACGATAAGTTAATCAAGACTATGAAATGTGAGCAAATATACATCCTAACTCCTAACACCCAAAATTCGGGATGGGACAGGAGGCGGTGCAACTGTGATTGCCTGCCCCGGGCGCTAAAATGCCTAGTTATGGCTCTGCATTTTGGGTTATAGCGTAACACTTTTTTTTTGTCCTTGGTAGGTACCAATGATAGATGCTAATTAAGGCTAGTGTACAGTGTGTTGCATCTTCTTGCTAAGGGACATAAGTCTAAGCTTAAAGCAATTGGCTATCCGATCACTACGAAGTACGAAGACCGCAAAAACAGTAAAAGGATGACAGTGTGTTGCATCTTCTTGCTAAGGGACATAAGTCTAAGCTTAAAGCAATTGGCTATCCGATCACTACGAAGTACGAAGACCGCAAAAACAGTAAAAGGATGAAAAAAATCTGCTTTGCAAAGGGTTTAGTTTTGTTTATTGAGAAGGGCTGCATTTTTTTTTTTTTTTTTTTTTTTTTAGTAGCTTCGTATTTTTTATAACCTTGCTTATAAAACAACTAAACCTGTAAAGCACTATCATTTTATGAGTCAAATGGCAATAATTTGAAACATTGAGTAAATGGTGTCACATTGGGGGGGGACGGGGGGGACTTAATGAAGAGGTCTGTAAACTTCTTGTACTGTATGCTTATTTTTTCATATTTGGTTAAAGAAGCTTGCCTGGGCTACCTCCAGCAGATTTCAGATAATAAAGGATTGCTTGGTATGACCTTTAGTTATAGTAGAAAGTTGTAAGGTTACGTCACAACCAGGATTTTCACTGCTGAAGTCTCTTCAGCTTCCGGATAAGTTTCCATGCAAAACAAATTAGTTTTTGGTTAATTGTATGGCTTTTTAGTGTGAGACGGTGATTTACCCACCCTTTGAAGTTTTAGGTGCGCACTTCCTATAGCGTGAGGAATGTGCATGGTATTTGCTGTCACAAGTCATGACAGTGGAGAGGGAATTTGGAGTTCCTCAACTGCATGGAAACCGGGCCAGTTTGCCATTATTTAGATTTAATCCAGTCCACGGTCAACTGTAAGTTCTGTTTTTATAAGGCTTTTCCTGTTGTCTCCCCTGTTTTGTATTCCATGCACAAGACGAGACTTATCAAAGTGTCAGAACAAGATCTACTGAATGTTAACAAATCTAGCATTGGCTTATTTAGACATCATGGGCCTGATGTATTATGGTGTTTACAATGCGATTTGTACTATTTATTTGAGAAACTAAAAACACACTTTGAAATCCTTTAAATTAACATAATTTGTTTAATTAAAAAGTACATTATATTGTATCACAAATGGTGCAGATTGCATTTTGGTATAAAGACCTTTATGTCTGGCTGATTTTAAAGTTCCCATAAAGTCGAAAACAAAAGTGTCTTGGTTGTGTTGATAGAACAGCATGTATTTCTAATGTCTTTGCTGCAGTCAAGTTGAATTCTAATTTCCACATCACCACAACAACTCTATTTGCATATTGACATTGAAGCTCTGAGAAATGCATGCAGAAACTGAAAATGTATGGTGTGTGCAAGTGTATACCCAATAACACATGGTATTATGCCTCTTGATTTTTAGACATAATTTGCCTGCCTTGACTTTTTTTTTTTTTGCTAGTGTGAGGGAAGGGAATCTAGAACACATGCTTGCACAGCAGCTGGTTCCTGGAGATACAGTTTGCCTGTCCGTTGGAGAAAGAGTTCCTGCAGATTTACGTCTGTTTGAGGTAGGTTTAAACACACAGCTAGGCGAACAATTCTTTTTATTTGTTTCAAATACCAATATCACCGATTTTGAATGGCTAAATTGTAGAAATAAAATTGAGGGTTACCATGTGTTATCTAGGTAATATGTTTTCTATAGGTATAAAGTGAACTGATATAATTTATTTGGGGGGGGGGCAGGGGGCTTTTCCTAAAACTGGTAGGCAAGTGTGATCAATCTTGGAAAACGTCTCCATTGTTGATCATGGTTGGTCCGGAGAAAAAACGACTAGAGATCTGTGCTTGACGTCTTTTTGATGATGTCGGGCTGGAAAGGGCAAATTGTAATGTTGGACCTGGTCCGACATAACTGCATAGGGTTACAGAGGGGAACCTAGGCATGCACCTGTATGGTAAACACTTGTCTGTCCCTTCACTTGCTGTGATTGAGAAGACTAGTACTGTAAACAGTAGACATATCAAAGGTTGCTGAATAGAATTGGTGAATCTTCTTTTTCCACCCTGCAGGCTGTTGATCTATCTATTGATGAGTCAAGTCTGACAGGAGAAACAACCGCTTCAACAAAATGTACTGCTCCTCAGCCTGCTACAACCAATGGGGACCTCACCACAAGAAGCAATATTGCTTTTATGGGAACCTTGGTTATATGTGGAAAAGCAAAGGTAACATTTTACATTTTTCCTCTTTTTCTAAAAATATCCAGGACAAAATGTCAAAAACAATATACCATCATAATAATCACACAGAATGAAATGTACATTTGGTTTAGGGATGCCACCTGTCTAGGTTTGACCTGGACAGTCCGGGATTGGCATTTGTGTCTAGGCAGCAGGAATTAACAAGCCCCGAAGCCCTACTGTCCAGTTTTAAGTGAAAGGTATAAGAAACACCAACCTTCCTTTAATATTTTCTTTGACATACTGTAACAGGAAATTTTGGCGTAGAATTTATTTAGCTTTCGATTGGATCGCCAGTAATACTTCCATCAATCAGGGTGTGGCATACGGTGTACAATCCCGCCCTCTGACGCTAGACAAAGGAAAGAATGTGTCAAAATGAATGGCAGTGAGTGATGAAGCTGATTTGCTTGAGAAAAATCTGGAATTTATGATGGGATCAGAAACTCCGAGGCTGTGTAAACTGCTACTGTGGTACCTGCAGGACTGTTCTTTTTAGGCTAAGCAGTTTTTTGTGTTGTTAGCAAAGACATGAAGCTCCAGATTTGTGTCCGTGGCTGGAGCAAAGTGACAATGGTTAGGGGTTTGAGGATTTGTCAAGGGAGAATGAAATGCTTGGGGAAGAAGGGACAAGGGCCTTGCATTGATCAGTACTTCTTACAAAGTCAGGCTAATGAAATCCAGGGACAGGAAGCAAACCACAGTTTGCAGGATGTCAGCACCCCTGTCATAGATGAGAGGAGGACTTGCATAAACACAGCTAGTGATGAACCTAATGATCCATGTGATCCCAGTCAGATGAACCAGCGTAAGATTGAAAAGAACCTCAAAGGGCACAAGCCCTTTATTTTATATAGCGCCTCTCATAGTCGGACCACCATCGCAAAGCGCTTTACAAGATTCAGTAACAAGAAGAAAATCCATAATACTTTAAATACAGAGAAATGCATAATACATGCTTTACAGTAAAATAAATAAATAAAATGGCCAAGAGTGTCTGAGAAAACAGCGTGGGACAAAACACGGATCTCTGTTTCGCATTGGAAAGGTCAGATGGAACAGTCGAAAAGAAGCTGGGTAAATTTGGGGATACCATCTACACATAAAAGTACAAACTATTCCTATAAAATCTAGACGGCAGCAGGAGATTGAGCGCTTAGAGAAAGGAGGCAGCTGAGCAAGTAATGGAGGAGGCACTCAATCTATTACAAAGGGTCATAAAAGATAAGCTTGCAACACTGTGCCGAGCTGAGCACCTACGGAAACGCTGCAAAGAGAAGGACCGTTCAAGGACTAGCTTTTATAAAGACCCATTCAAATTTACAAAGTAGTGAGCTGGAGAGATATCTCGAAGAAATGCACACGGATTCAAATATGCAGGAGTCTATGTTGATTCTTTCAGATATCCCATTTATCAATCCACCAGAATACCAAATGGAGAGTGGAAAGAAGTAGAGCAAGCTGTGAAGAAGGCAAGGGTGTCGTCATCTCCTGGGCCTAATGGAGTTCCATACAGAGTGTGCAACAGTGTCCCAGGTGTTCTACGAATCCTGTCGAAATTAATGGAAGTAACATTTGGAAAAACAGGTTGTACCAGAGCATGGTGTTAAGCAGGTGGAGTCTTTATATCCAAAGAAAAAGATTTTACGAGTACTGGTTAGTTTTGCCCTATTTCCCTGTTAAACGTTGAAGGCAGGATTTTCTTCAGAGATTATCAGTTTACCTATTGAACTGCTTCATTGACACTTAAGTACAGAAAGCTAGGGATGGGAATTTTAAACGTTTAAACGTATAAACTCTAAAGAATTGGTTAAACATTTAAGAATGTTCTAGACGTATAACCTGTCACGTGACAAATGTCACAAAATGCATATTTTTAATTAGTAATTTGTCATCAGTAGTCCGTCGCATATCAGTCTGCTCTAGTGTCACAGTAAGGGTGGATATTATAAAAAGGAAGGGGTTTGGCAATTGCCTCCAAGTAGCTTTTCTAATTGGTGCAACAGAAAGATTGACATGCAGGTTTTATTCTCGGTCAATCTGGCGCTTCACTCTGTGTGTTCATGCCTGTAGTAGGCGTGGTATGGTATCAGTTCGATGGCGAGGTAATAACGTTAATGACAAGCGTTTTTGCTGAGTTTGTTCTATATTTAAAATGGCATCTCTAAACAATGGAAGCCACGTTTGGAAGTATTATACCAAACAAAATTGCCGTACCACAAAAACACAAGTTCAGTGCTTCACAATTTGAAATGAAAACTTTCAGAATTATTGTGGATGAAGCTACTGAAGCAAACATCTATAACATTTGTTATAGATTTGGCTGAACAGGACGTGATTACATTATCCCCTATGAGGACAGTGCGTGCAAATCGTAAATGCAGCAGTTTTTAAGTCGATGTAAGATTATCCCGCTACTGTGCTGACCCATAAAACAATAACTGCGAGGCTGGAAAAACTGAAAGAAAATAGTGCTGTAGCTGTTCATACAAAACTTTTAAAGGGAGAAAAAGTTGCAATTACCACAGACTCGTGGACCCCATTCCCCAATCTTTCTATAGGTGGAAGGCTTTTTTCACTTGAAATTATTCTGTAAGCTTTTGGACTGAATGGCCATTTTGTTTAGTACAGTTTTTATTTGTATGTTGGAACTACTGCACTAGTAAAGGACCTCCTGAGTCTCACTTCAAACATGTAGGCCAGGCATCACTTTTTACAATTTTAATGTAATTGTGTGGATACATGAATTTGAACACTTTATTTAGTATTATTTCACCATGTACAATTAAATGCACGAAAAGGCAAATGCTATATTAATTACTTGATATATTGATTGTGTGTTAGTTTAGCATTTAAAATAGGACTTGTGGCAATGTTTGGCAGGTTCATGTACACTAGCACAGTATGTAGAGGAGAATGGGTGTTTCCACTACTTGGAAATTGTAATGCTTGTCTCTGGCAACAATAGATCTCAAAAATCCTACCCGTACTATCAAAGACCACAACCTTTTAAATCTGAGGCAGACTTTTTAATGTCATTCACAGTGCTCTTTTCAAACTCCAAAATATTGTGCTATTTTATCGCTGGTAATTGCCTTTACCAGAAGTGAAAGTATATCCCATTTTTTTTTCCAATTATAAGCAGAACTCGCTTTCGCTTTCCTGTAGCCATTTTGCGTTAGTGCTGTACAGTGGGTGATGTTTGTCTCTTTTTTTTTTTAAGGTTCCTGTTTTATTTTTGTTCTTAAATGAACACTATTCTAAAAACATTATACAATTCAAAAATGTGTAATAATATGTATGTATATAGTTATATCTCAGCTAGCAACTTCAATTACAACCATAAATATAAACATTTCAATATAGTGTTTGATGTGTACGTGTGTTTGTTTTTTACTTTGCGATTTGTAATGTAGTGGGTCGAGAGGTTAATGTAGGGTGCAGCACATAAACAAGTAAGTCATAACTTTTCTGGTTGCTCAAAGAAAGTGAGTTTGAGGCCTCAAGTATTTTGAGAAAATAATAATAATAATAATAGTAATAATAATAAGCTAAGAAATAATTCCAAAAACAAAAGAAAACTATTTGCAAAAAGCAATATAAATTAAACAAAAAAATAAAGAAAATTTACAAAAAAAAACATTCCTACAAAAATCACTAATCTGATTTGCTTTAACAGACTCGCACCAAGTACTCAACTACTTATATGGCTCTTATCCCCTACAGCTCTCTCCCATAACTGAGGAACCTGTATCCTGAGGAACCTGAATACCTGTTTCCCTCACTAGCCCCTCCACAGGACTAAACCAAAGCTATAGACATTAAATAAATACATACATTTCTATACAGGACCCCTATTGACCTAAACCTGAAACAAATGTACGATCTACATTTCTTTTAACCATTATTAAAATTCATAATGTCAATTAAAACCTTTTCACATAGTGTAAAACATTTGTATGCAAACTGACCTCCCCCACTGCCTACAATGAGTGCTCCAGCTGGGCACACGCGCATACCCTGAACATGGCCGTGCTCTGGAACAACTCGACCCAAAGACTAGCTATACCTGCTAAATCAGAGAAGGAAATACTCTATTTAGTTATTTTAATACAGACGAAACAGTTAAAAACAACGGACTGTTAGCTATTCTATGTCATTGCAAACAATATATGCAGTTATCGCTTGCATTACCTAAAATAGCTATCATGTTTTAAACTTGTATATATTTGTATTTTAACTAAAACCTCACTCGCACAAAGGCTGCAACCAATCCTGCTCTATTTCAGGCATGTATATCAAGTAAATATGCATTTTAAAATCAGTAGCAATTATTCAGTAACAGCATGTTATATAATGACATCAAATTCAGATATTAAAGTCCTATTGTTGATTTTACTCCTGAAGGTAAACAGTGATACTTGTGTGTTGAAAGAATACACTGTATCACAGTGATGTTAAAACGTTGTTTGCTTATTTATGGTTTATTTGCTTAAATACTAACCAGGGCTGTCAGTATCAGAATGTAATATAAAGTGTATGTGTATGTAGATATGGTTTAAACGCTGACATTTGCAAAGCTTTTAAACATTCATAAAAATTTAACAAAAGCACAGAAAGCTGGTATTCCCAGGATGCTTAGAGTACACCAGTGTGATCTGGCAGTACAAATTCAAACAGTTATAAAGGAGGGGAAGGAGCTCCGTGTGACATTCCTGGATTTAGCTAATGCATACTGTTCAGTACCAAATGAGCTTCTTTGGGCAACATTTGATTTTTTTCAGTGTGCCAAGGACAATAGCAAACTTAGTGAAAGCCTACTTCAGAGTTATGCAATTTAGTTTTTCAACTTCAGAATTCATCACTACATGGCAATGTCTAGAAATTGGAATAATGGCAGGATGCACCATTTCTGCACTGGCTTCTACCATGGCAATGGAATGAATTATTAGGGTGTCAAAATGGGTAGTGGGAGCAGAATGCTTGGCTTCTGCCACCAATTAGAGCATACATGGATGGCATCGCAATCATAGTCGGCACTAATCAGTTATTGGGCAAACTAATCAATAACATTGATGGGCACGAATCAAATTCAAGCCCACCAAGTCGTGGAGCATCTCTATAATTAAAGGTAAAGTAGCAGATAAGAGGTTCTACATTGACGGTGAGGCAATACCAACAGTGTCTGAGAAGCCTATGAAAAGTCTTGGAAGATGGATTGATGGGGACCTGAAGGACACAGTTTGTGTGGGAGAAGTGAGACAACAAGCAGTCCAAGGGCTGAAGAGTATAGACAGCAGCGCTTTAACGGGCAAACTTAAACTCTGGTGCTTTGGTCTACTCCCAAGACTTCTGTGGCCACTCACTGTATGAGGTTTCCTTGACAACAGTAGAGAAGCTGGAAGTGTTAATCAGTTCATACGTCAGGAATTGGTTAGGAGTTCCATGCTGTCTCAGCAGTGGGACTGTATGGTAAAGGGATACTGCAGCTGCCAGTCTGGGCTCTAACCAAGGAGTTTAATTACGCCAGGGTTCGATTGGAAATGACATTGGTTCACACGACGAATGTATGAGGGAGACAGCACCTGTGTTGAAAACTGAAAGAAAGCGGTAGGCAAAAGAAGCTGTGGAAGATGCAAAGGCTGCCCTTCATATTGGTGATATCGTAGGGCAAGTACAGCATGGAAGAGGAGGCCTTGGTCTCAGTTCAGCTCCTCCTACATTACACAAAGCAGCCTCAGCTCAATAGAGGAAGCTGGTAGTCAACAAGGTTCAAAAGCAGGAGGAGAGGATGAGGTGTGTAAAGGCAGTTTCCCAGGCCAAGCAGGGAGAATGTGGAGCAACGCAATATCGGCTGGCAAGATCTATGGACAATGGAACAGAGCAGGATTAGTTTCCTGATCAGGTCAACATATGATGTTCTCCCATCACCACAGAACCCTCATCTATGAGTAGGAGAAGATCCGTGGTGTTTTTTGTGTTCATCGCCAATGTTTTAGATACATAGTGTACATAGCTGTACACTGTACTATGGTTTTCTAAGTTAACTTCCATTTCACAGCCAATCCTCTGGCCATATCAATGATATAGATTGTGCATATAAAGTCTACATTTTACTTGCATAGCATCTATACAATTTTTAGATGTAATTTACCTTGCATTATATTAAATTTTAAATAAATACAATAGAAAAACAATAGTAATTTGATTTGCATACCTGAGAATACATATACAGTACTTCAAGTTTTACCCACTGGCCATGTCAATGATATGCTGCAACACTAATTTTAACATTCTTTTTCAGAATTAATGTCCTAAAAATGTGCCAATTTAGAGTTTTTTTGGGTGACGGTAGCATGCATTTAAATTCTCCTTCATACGTTGTTTTTAGGGAATAGTTATTGGAACAGGGGAAAATTCTGAATTCGGGGAGGTTTTCAAGATGATGCAAGCTGAGGAGGTGAGTGATTTAACTTTAATCATGACTACACATCACACAATATTAAGGCTATAATTCCATTGAGGTGTTCTCGTGACATTAAAAAAAAAAAAAAAAAAAAAAATGTTGGAGAACTAAATTAGTAAAGCATTTATAAATACAATTGTAAGTCATATCTTATGTGAATATTAAATTATGCATTTTAAAGGAAAATTGTTTTATTTGTTATTATTAACATTTCTGTTTAACAGGCACCCAAAACCCCTTTACAGAAAAGCATGGATTTGCTTGGAAAACAGCTCTCCCTGTATTCCTTTGGCATCATAGGTACCGTTTTAGTTTTTCCTTCCCCACACATCTTGCTTTCTAAATTCCTGTTCGTCGCAGCAGACTAAAACTACATTTTTGTTCAAGACCGATCTTAAATTTCCAGTTTTTAAATCAAGCAGCTCTTCTGCTACAGACAATAACAATACAACAACAAATTAAACGTTCCAGTTTTGACAGAAATTTAGGACCGCTGCAAGCCCATGAATCAAGCTAAGTGTGATATTGTGTTGGTTGTATTTGTAATTTCTAAATTATTGCTCCTAGTAATTTTTGGTGACGGTCTCAATTGGTGCATGTCCTGGTTAAATAAATACTTTAAATAATTTTATTTACAGTTAAGTATAATATAGCCTCAAAATATAACAAATCAAAATTAGATGGATGTAGTAAGTGTATCAATTTAATCGCTTAACAGCCCTAATTGCAGCATGGCCAATACAAAATACCCATTTGTGTGTTACTGTTCTCAAAGGTCAAGTATACCAGGTGGTATACTGCAATGTATTTATATAACGATCCTTATGAACGCCTCTTGTGTACACTTTACATTTCCCTTGATAGAGTGATTATTTTATCCAGGTTGGGCAGTACTTTCATTTTATTATTTATATCCATCCATCATATATATAGGACTTTGTTTAGTCTGTTTTATGCAATTAATTTTTTGTTTCTATTTCAGGTGTCATTATGCTTGTTGGTTGGATGCAAGGAAAGCATATACTTGATATGTTTACAATTGGTGTAAGGTGAGTCATCTCAAAAGCAAGATGTCATTTATAAAACTGTTAGACGTTTGTATATATGTGCTGTCTCCTTTCTGTAGACTCTTATTGTGTGTTTTTTTCCCTTAGTTTCTCTTTTGCAAGTACAAAATATATCCATTTTGGATTCAAAACTATACACAGGATAGTCTGGATTTACTTTATGAAACACTGAAAACTATTCATCCAGCTGCTATTGCTGTTACTAAAATGCAGCCGCACCTAATATGAGAGTGGAAACTAGCTCAATCGAAATCACGCCTGTGTACAGGTGGATGATAGTTTTTAAACTATAGTCAGACTGTAAACTTTCAGCTGCTGAACAAGTGAAATATTTATACACAGTGGTTTAGAGGCAATATACAAATACCATTTTTATTTAAAAGAGAGAGAGATTGCTGCTTTATTCTCCTTGAATAGAAGAATCATTGGGGTTCAGTGTTTCAGCAGTACTGACTAGGGCATTTTGTTGAAATTGATGTGTGGCTGGGACAGTGCCCTGAAAAAGTATCTGTGTCTGATTTGCTGCATTTTTGCACATTTTTCACTTTGAACTTGGTCAGATCTTTTTTGTGGGTTGTAGTAGTGTATATATATATTGAGGGAGTCTGAGAGAAAAAATGACACCAAAGTTTGGTGTTTCTTTCGTTTGTTTGGTGTGCAAGGTAATCAAACATGCAATCTTCAGGTGTGAAAGTTATTGCCCCCCTAGTTAACTCAACCCAATTAAAGGGATAATTCGGGTCAGCTGTTTGAATACTTTGGTTAGCAATCAGGCCAGCCCTGCCCAATATAAATCTGACTAACTTTGGCCATTACCATCATAGTGAAGTTGTCAGCACACAGGTTCTAGAGGCACATCATGCCACGATCAAAAGAAATTTCTGAAGACCTCTGGGGGAAAAAAAGTTTTTGATACCTATCAGTCTGGAAAGGGTTACAAAGCCATTTCTAAGGCTCTGGGGCTCCACCAAAACACAGTCAGAGCCGACCCAATTGAGGTTATATTAATATTCATCCGAACCCGACGCAACTATCAGTTTTGTGATATTACCCTTTTAATTACTGTTGTTTTATAACTACTCATATTATAACTCCTGCATTTAGCTATAACCAATCATTTATTTACAAGTGTAAAATATATTTAAAATATATACAGGCTTACCTTTCGATGCATGATGAAGATAATGAATCCCAAAACTCCTGTTCAACATTTAGTCTGTATCATGTTCATGAAAGTACACTATTTCAACCGTCAATTTATCCGACATCCAAAATCCATTATTCGTCATCCATAAACAGTCCGTAGTCAAAAGTTCATTAACACAGTATCATTAGGCAGTTATGTATCTCATTTAGTTCATGACTTTGCAGCGCTATGGAGGAACAAAATAGCGTCCCACTGGCTTCTGAAATGTTTTCCATTTCAGAAGGCATTATTTTAGTAAGAATTTGCTAGATGAATTTTTTTTTTTTTTTTTTTTAAACTTAACAACGTTAAACTTGACTACACCGCATGGAAATCGGTTCATTCCATTTCCTTGTTACCGCACATGCCCAGCAGTAATCGGAGAACAGCAGATGGCAATTTAAGCCAGTAGACTGAAAAAATACTATTGTTATTATTGTTACTACAATATTTAGAAATATACAGTGTAATACGTTATTTCAAAGTTATTTCAACACTATTTATGGATGACATTATAAACAGTTGCAAGTTAATGTTGACCCGCACCCAACCCGACCCAAAGTTTATGTAAATGTATCTAACCCAAACCCCCCAGTCTCGGGTCGACTCGTGCATCACTATTCTACGAACTACATAACTTTCCAGTTGCAATGCATTATCTGAACTGAGTTACGTCAGATTTGATCTATTTCCAGTTTGAAAACCAGCGACAACAAAGGTAATGCTGCGATATTTCAAAATCGACAAGCCGATTGATTGAGCAAAAATAACTGTTTATTGCGAGCCGATGCAATACAATGCGTACTTCAAACAAAGTACTGTCTTCTTTAACTGGAACTTCAGATCCAGAGAGGCTTGCAGTGTTCATCAACAAAGATTGACTTTGTTGAAAATCGATAAGTATTTAGCATATTAAATACTTTATACTCAATAAATTAACTATAGGAAATGCTATCAAGTTAGTGGGTAAACTATTCTAGGAATAGAATATAACTTTTTTAGTGTGTAAGAAATGTATTTTGTTTGTTAAAATGGTAAATGCAGAGAACCTTGCCTCATTTAATTTAAATGTGTAATCAATTGAGGTTGATAACATATTAGTTGGTAGCTCACGTCTAAACTAAATAAATTAACATTGTAAAACTAATTTGCTAAATTAGTTACTGGAATGTTGGATTCCATTCTGAATGGGAAGTTGAATTAATTATTGTGCCTTTTGATGTGAAACATGATCAATTACAACGAGAGACTAGTGTTGAAAATACTAATGCGAAGTAGACACTTTGTGATCAGCCATAATTTAATATTAGTATATTAACCACGTATGCTAATGATGTTATGGTTGTTATAATCATTTGACTATGAAATCGATTAAGTGTATGCTATTCACGCATATGTCTAATCGGTGGCATTTCCTTTCTCTGATATTAGATTAGTTTTTTATTCTTAAATAAACTATTGTTTTATATTTCTGACACGTTGTGTGAATGTCAGTTATTGTCAAGGTAATCGGAGCTCTACATGATCCAGAACTTAAATATGGTATGTCTTATTTGTTACATTTTGACATCCCTGAGTAGGCGACTAGAGACTAATTTATATTTAAATAAATTGGGTATCTAATTCACTACACCTTATTTCAGAATTATCTTCTCCAGGTTTGTTTATTAATGCAGCATAGTTTTCTGAACTTGAGTAGTAAGCAAACACAAGCC
Organism: Polyodon spathula; assembly: GCF_017654505.1. Classification (NCBI taxonomy): domain Eukaryota; kingdom Metazoa; phylum Chordata; class Actinopteri; order Acipenseriformes; family Polyodontidae; genus Polyodon; species Polyodon spathula. Next base: position 33,324,516 of record NC_054536.1, read on the forward strand.
ATAAGCTACACATATATTGGGCATATGTGGCCAGTTAATGCATAAATGCAGCTTTTATATATGAATTTTTTATTTGTATTTAATCCTACATTAACTGTAAACAAGAAAAACACAGTACTGTATATGTTAAACAAAACTGATTTAATTAGAAACGTCACCAGCTACTGCCAGTTAAGTTTTTACCTAAATAAGAATAATTTATGATAGAAAAACACATCATAGTAACCAAATTCCATATGCTAATGAGATGGGCAAAACTTCACATGTAAATTAGGTTCAGCGAGTTGAAAAACGCTGACTTCGGGAACCAAACAAAAGAAGCCAAGGAAGTGAAAACAATATATAATGCATCAAGGGGTTGGGCTTCGAAAACTTGAAAATTAAATGAAAATAACACCTTTTGATGTTATATTTGTTACTTTATTTTAGCTTGGCTGTGGCCGCCATTCCCGAAGGCTTGCCCATTGTGGTGACGGTGACATTGGCACTGGGAGTAATGCGAATGGTGCAGAAGAATGCTATTGTAAAGAAACTACCAATAGTGGAAACACTAAGTATGATTATTTTCTGAAACACAGCACTTTCTACTTGGAGCCATTGAGCTAAGAGTTGAGAGGGTTTGCTTTTATTGCATGTAACATTATTGTTGTTTTTGCAGTAGTAAAGCTGTACACGTTCCTAAGAATTGGACTATGTTTTAATTATATTATACAACTAATACATCTGTACATAGTGCAACAATTGGGTTCAGATTGTAAAATAATAAAACCATGCAATTTATAATAAAAATAATTAACAAAAGCCCAGTCACAAAAGACCAATTCTAAGAGACTGTAGGGAAATAGAAAGAAACCTAAACAAATAAAAAAAGTCTTTGTCAAAAAATCTGTCAAACAGTGGTATTGTTTTCTTTTGCATTATTCAGTTCTCCAATAATTGATTTTGATGTTTACTCCAGGCTGTTGCAATGTAATTTGTTCTGACAAAACTGGGACACTGACCAAGAATGAAATGACTGTCACCCATATATTTACATCTGATGGCCTCCATGCAGAGGTGAGTGTAAAGCAGGCAAAATCCAAAGTCACACGGAAATAAAGAAAGATTATAAATAATGCTTTACATTAAATCCAGAAATTGTGAAACAAATTTTAGTAAGTCATGCAAAACGATGCTCAATGTGCTGTCAGAAATACTTGTGAGCAGAGGCAATAATATACAGGGATTCTGTCCTCATGTAAATACATACTGTACATATGAATATGTATATGTTTCACTGACACATTTACATGCAGCTATGGCCAAATGTTTTGCATCACTATAGAATTGACAAAGTTTGCTTCAAGTGAAGCCTGCTGAGTAATGTTACGTTAACATGTTGAATTGCATACCGCTTTGTGGTTTTTCTTATACTTAAATTTTAAAATGGGACATTTCGAAATTTAACCTGAAGTATCGTATTACTATTATGGCTTCTGGTAGACTTCTACAATGTCATTTTGTAGTTTTCTTTGATTGCACAATGTTAAATAAGATATAAATTATGTCTCAATCCTAAAATTCTAGGTGATGCAAAACTTTTGGTCAAAGCTGTAGATCTTTGAAAAGAGCTTTGAAACAGTTTAAAGTTATAAGTGTAAAAAGTTGTCAGGATGTTAACAATGAAAAGAAAAATTACATGTACGTTACTGAAACAATTGTAGCAACACTATATAACACTACATTTTGGAACCCTGCTATTTACTCTTTAAGACTAGAGGTAACTACTTCTTAAACAAAAATAAACACACTACCCTGATTGACTGAAGCCAACAAAATTAATAAAATTACAAAACTGGCAGAAGTAATACAATGACAATAATTGTATACTCCTCCTTCAGTACAAACAGAAACATGTCTATACATGGAACCAATAAAATGTCACCGTTTGCCCTGCAGGTTACAGGAGTTGGATACAATGGTTCAGGAGAGGTGATATCAGATGGTGAAGTGATACATGGCTTTTCCAATTCATCTATATGTAAAGTAGTGGAGGTATGTAAAATATAATTATTTTTAATTACACTTGTCTGTAGATTTGAAGTTTTGAATATTATTATAATCCTTTATTTTTTTTAAGGCGGGGTGTATTTGCAATGATGCCGTTATTAGAAATAATACATTAATAGGAAGGCCTACAGAGGGAGCTTTAATTGCTCTTGCAATGAAGGTACGTTGCGTTTTAAATGTATTTATTCGTTTATTTATTTATATTTCAGCTCACCAGAATACCATGTCTCATTTGTTTTTTGTACTTTTTATCTGCTTTAGATGGGATTAGATGGCGTTCAGCAAGAACACATTAGACGGGCTGAACACCCCTTCAGCTCAGAGCAAAAGTGGATGGCTGTCAAATGCGTTCACCGAACCCAGCAGGTACAGTAGGCTATTCTTTTACAATAAACTGAAATACTGTTGTTGCATGAAGCAACTGATGAAGATTATTCATGTGGAACAAATAAAAAGCTTTCCACTTGTTCTATTATACTTTTATTTTATAATGTTGAACATGTAAAAAAGAAAGCTATTTGTTTATTTGTAACTACTCTGTTTACTATATATCCAAATTGTAAGGGGGTTGGTATCCTGAATAAAAGATGTGTAGTATTATAATTTCAGATTTGTTGTTACATATTGTAACTTATTGGTTTATCTGAAATGGTAATGTTGGTTGGTTTCTTAATGTCAAATTAGATTTTTATGTTGAAAAACAAATATTGTAACCATGCTCTTACAAAAATATGTTTGCTCACACTGTATGGGTGATAACATTTACGCTTTTTATTTTTATAGGATAAGCCTGAGACATACTTTATGAAGGGCGCCTATGAACAAGTAATACATTGTTGCACAACCTATAATAGCAAGGGGCTCACCCTGCCGCTTACCCAACAACAGAGGGAACTGTATCAGCAAGAAAAGACCTACATGGGATCTGCAGGACTGCGAGGTAAGCCATTATTGCAGCAGCTGAATTGACAATATATTTAACTGTAGACATCCGTCAAAGGATTAGTACCCATTATATTTTCCTAAGAAATTAACACAGTTATGAGGGAAACGCAGAAAGACTTTGTATAAATTGATTTGAATATGTGAAGGATTGTCTTCCAGTTTGTCAGAGCTGCTAGTAAATGTTTTTCTTTTTAAATGCTGCAATAACAGTTCTGATTGTGAAGCAACCGCACTGTAATTTGACAGAACAAGTGATTTCTTTGCACAATGCGGGATCTTATTTTCATCCATTGGTGCTTGAGCCCCGGAGCACTCAGGGAATCGCTGCCTATGCACCTACTATCAGTGATTTTAAAGCCTGGTTTTCAAACTAACTGATTATCATTGATCAAGCATTTAAAAAAAAAAAAGTGATTTCAGCTTCCAATCACTTAAAGTATGCTGATGAGAATGTAAACAACACCAAGCTACAAAGAGTCCCGAACTTCAAACGTGTTACTGATGTTTATAGATCAGAACATAACTTTATTATGAATATATTGTTTTATTGTGTTTTTAAGCAACATATTATGATGTTCATTATGGTAATTGTTTATTTATTAATTTTGAAAATTTAAGTAAAACGTCGCCTGTTTTTTTTTTACCTTGATAGTACAACCGGGCCCTTTTTGCTACTATGACATTTTTCAGTTGTGTGGTTTTTTTTGTGGTGAAGGATGCAGCATGTTTCAGTAAATTCAAACACCCAATAAACTTTGCATCCTGCGCAGAGAGAGAGAGAACTCAAACATAAAACGTCATTGAGGTTGGCATTGCAGGGGAGATGAAGGGAGGTTTCAGTTCAGAGTGACTGTTTTGTAAACATTATGAATGCTTATTCACCACTGCTACACCCCGGTAGAAAATTGACTTCCCAGCATTTTTTTAATGCAACACTTTGAACGTGAGAATATGTGTGTACAGTACATTTGTTAAGTACTTTCCCAGAGGACTACTGAGACACAGACATCAGCTTGTCCTCATCCGATTTAATTCGAGGGAGCGTGAGTTTCTAACCCTGCAGCAGGTCTGTGCATTTGGTTTTAATGTTTAAGTAAACTGTTAACCTTTTTGTGTTCTGAATTTTTATTATTTTTGGATTTTTTTTTTTTTTTTTTTTTTTTTGGGGGGGGGGGGGGGGGGGGGGGGGGGGTAATTAATCTCAAACTGTAAATGACAGTGATGGTGGTAGAAATGTATATATTATTTTTTCCTCTCGTCAGTACTTGCCTTTGCTTCTGGTCCGAAGATTGGCCAGCTTACCTTCCTGGGTCTGGTGGGAATTATAGATCCTCCAAGGACAGGGGTGAGAGAGGCTGTAGCTACACTGATTGGCTCAGGGGTTGCCATCAAAATGATAACTGGAGATTCCAAGGAGACTGCCGTTTCCATTGGTAATCAAACAAAACCTTTTTTTCATTGTTGAACACATACTGAAAAAGTATGTCAGAAACATTGTTTTTTAAAAAATTTTCATTCATGCATAGTGGCATAATATTTGAAGTACATTTTGATTTACTCTTTCATAGTTACCAATGTTTAGGGCCTGTCTTAGTGCATGATAAAAAGTGATTAACACTGAAAATATACTGTATTTACTCAACCTCAGCAATACAGTGTACATAGCACTATGTAACACAATTTTTGTTCCTGGGTAGTAAGTGTTATTTCCTAATTGCTTATGCCTCAAAAGTATAGAAAATGGCTATTATTCCCCACAAACTTTGCTTTTGTGACCAGGACAGTGATATTTCAAAATATCACTATTTCCAATGGGAAAACGGGCAGATGTGTGTGTCTTCGTTCACATAGTCAGAAAAAAAACATTTGAATCCAAATTAACATGTATTTATACTAAAGTAATACAAAAATGACTACAAAAGATCTAGAAGTGAGTTGTTTTTCGAGATTTACGATTATACTGTATTTACGAAAAATTACTCACTTCTAAATCTTTTGTAGTCATTGTTGTATTACTTTAGTATAAATACATGTTAATTTGGATTCATATGTTGTTTTTTTCTGACTTTATGTGAACGAAAAGACACACATTTGCCCGTTTTCCCATTGGAAATAGTGATATTTTGAAATATCACTGTCCTGGTCACAAAAGCAAAGTTTGTGGGGAATAATAGCCATTTTCTATACTTTTGAGGCATAAGCAATTAGGAAATAACACTTACTACCCAGGAACAAAAAAAAAAAAAAAAAAAAAAAAAATTTTACACGGTGTAGTTCATAACATCCTAGCAAAGTCTGGATAATCATTTTTGTTGTTGTGTAGATGGGTAGTTCTTTTACACAGGTAATGTGTTTGATTGGCATTTGATTTTTTTAAATACTATGTCATTGGCAAAAAGAGAACCTGTTTTTCACACTTTTGATATTTTTCTGCAGCTAGCCGATTGGGTTTGTATTCTAAAGGATCTCTGTCAATTTCTGGAGAAGAGGTTGACCAGATGGATGTTCATCAGCTGTCACATGTAGTTCCAAGGGTAAGGAAAAACAGGCTTTTATATGTTCATTTTTTGAACAGTCATTTATTTTATTGTTATATTCATGAAATAGTTTTAGCAATCCTTTTGCAATAATATACTTGCGCACAAACAAATGAAACGTTCATATGTTGAAAGTTTTTAGTTACTGTGAACTGTTATCAACTTTATTTATTTTTATTTTAAATAGTGTCACAGTTTTGCTTCCATTACATCCCTGACATTTGTGGAATCTCTGTTAATCTTCTCTACCGAGCTATGAAACTTTTTTTTTACTGTGCCTTAAACACCATCTAGTGCAAATAGTTGATATGAGAAGTAATTAAGTTTTGTCACTGAATTTGTGCCATACGTTTTAATAATCTGTCCTTTGTAAAATTTCACATCTAAGGAGATTAATTTATTATTATTATTATTATTATTATTATTATTAACTTGAATAAAATAAGCTTTTATTTTTTTTCAGACAGCTGTGTTTTACCGAGCCAGCCCGAGGCACAAATTGAAGATTGTGAAGGTAGATGTTCTCAGGAATAGGCATTCAAATTATCTATACAAAGCTGGAAGTGCTTGTTAATACACACTGTGCTTGTGCATAAAAAATGGTGTTGATTAAACAGTTCTTGTAAATCATAAGGTCCAGCATTCACAAAGGAAAGCATTTTATTGTAAGAATCATCTGGGATACTGTTTGATTAGTCAGGATTATGCTGGGTGAAATGCACAATAGGACATCTTACCAGTTGCCCATTGTTGAGGTGTTTTGTGTTTTATTTATTTATTTATTTATTTATTTATTTATTTATTTTGTTAGGTTTTATATTTTTCTATTCTCTTTTTTGTCAGTCTTTGCAGAACATTGGTTATGTTGTGGCAATGACGGGCGATGGAGTGAATGATGCTGTAGCACTGAAAGCTGCTGACATAGGAGTGGCAATGGGGCAGACTGGTACTGATGTGTGCAAAGAAGCTGCTGATATGATTCTGGTTGACGATGATTTTCGGACAATCTTGTAAGTTGTGTTTGTCTTCATACAGGGCAGCCTGTACTGTATTTTCTGTCCTTTTAATTGGCACATGTTAGTTATGTTCAAGTTTTAGATGGTCATACTAATCTTGGCTGTTTAGGAAGTAGATCACTACACAGAAAAGTATAGAAGAAGGAATACATTAAATACTCTTGATATAGAAATCAATAAACTCCTACTTGCAGGTCTGCCATTGAAGAAGGAAAAGGAATTTACAATAACATCAAGAACTTTGTTAGATTCCAGCTCAGCACGTAAGTATTTGAAACCCTTGATATTAGAAGGATCAAGTCCAGCCTACACTACATGCTACTGTCTGGCATGGACTTTGACTTGACTTTGACATATGACAGGCTTCATAAAATGTATGATTCTTGTTTGTCCATAAATGCAATAAGCCTTATGCTGAGAGAATCTTGGATACCTTTCAGTAGTTGCTGATATTATTTGAAATACAACTTTCTTTAATGTGTGCTATTTCAAACGCCCTTTTAGTTTTATACCTAGCAAACAACAGAGCTGTAATTTAAAATATTTAAATGTCTGGTATGATATTTATGACTTTACAAAAATGTTGTTTCTGTGATGTGTTTAACATCCCTTGGCTTTCTGTATTTGCATTAACAGTATTTGTTACTAATTCATCTCTGTTTTTTTTCAGGAGCATTGCAGCACTGACTTTAATTTCATTGGCTACTTTGATGAATTTTCCTAATCCTCTAAATGCAATGCAGATTTTATGGATTAATATTATAATGGATGGACCTCCAGCTCAAAGGTAATTTATCAGTATTCATTTAAACTGAAAGGTCACATCAAAAGTTCCTTATCTTTTTGCTGTGTTTTTTCACTTTTTGATTTGGGTGAAGTCCATTCATCTTGTTTTAAGATTACAAGTTTTGATTTTTTTCCTTGTTTAATTCCTGTGCTGCAGGTATTGGGACCTTTCTTGAACCTCTCTGACATTCTGTGCCACCATAGTCTTGTATGCAATGGCTGCAGAAAGTGAACATTGTTTATTCAGATGCATGTAATATGTAAAACCTACCTCCTTAACACGGATCTTGGACTGCCAAACTTAAGTTAACATTAGATAGTTCAAGATTAGTGCTAATTGAGATCTGTGAAACTTATTGTAGCAGAATAAATGTACTTCACCTGCGGGTTTCTGTACTGTAGATGCATAGTTCCCTTTCAGGTACGAAATGTAACCATTACCAAATTGGATATATCTCTTATAGACCGAATTACCTGAGCACGTATATCAAAGCTGCTCCTTTAAGAGCCCCATTGCATCAGGCGCTGTCTCCGCCCTCAGGATGTCTGTGACCATTTTTCATTCAGCCTGCCTGAGGAATGAGTGAGCTCTGACTTGAGCCTAAACTAAGGAGAAGTTGAAATATCCACACACATTATATAAAAGAAGTCCATATATTCAACGTATACAGACGCACTGAAGGGTCTTGCTGGATTTATAATCCAGATCAAGCATTGTATTTGAAGTGAAAAAGCATAAATCATGTTTAGGGCCAAAAATGTTTTATTAAATACCCTTATGCCAGTAAAGGAGTCCCATGTATAACTTTGAACTACATACTAAGTTAAGCTGAGTAAATTACATTTATTGGAACATGCAAAAAAAAGCCATTGTGTGTATTTTTGATACTGTAGACATTGCCATTGAAGACAGCACCAGGTTATTTTTTTTTTTTCCCTGTTTCTGCATTTCTGAACACTTCACATTGAATTTAGTCAGAGTTTTTTGTGAGTTGTTGTAGTAGTATATAGGGGAGTCTGAGAGAAAAAATGACACCAAAGTTTGGTGCTTCTTTCATTTGTTTGGTGTGCAAGGTAATCAAACATGCAATCTTCAGGTAAGACAAAGTTATTGCCCCCTAGTTAACTCAATCCAATTAAAGGGATAATTAGTGTCAACTGTTTGAATACTTTGGTTGACTATTTGGGCCAGCCCTGCCCAATATAAATCTGACTAACTTTGGCCCTTACCATCAGAGTGAAGTTCTCAGCACACATTCTAGAGACACATCATGCCACGATCAAAAGAAATTCCTGAAGACCTCCAGAAAAAAAAAGTTGTTGATGCCTATCAGTCTGGAAAGGGTTACAAAGCCATTTCTAAGGCTCTGGGGCTCCACCAAACCACATTCAGAGCCATATTGTCAAAATGGAGAAAGTTTGGGACAGTAGTGAATCTTCCCAGGAGCGGCGTTCCTGCCAAAATCTCGCCAAGAGCAAGGCATGAAATCATCCAGGAAGTCAGAAAGAACCCTAGAACAACATCCAGGGATCTGCAGGCCTCTCTCGCCTCGGCTAAGGTCAGTGTTCATGACTCCACTATCAGAAAGACAAAAATGGGATTCTTGGTAGAGTAGCAAGACGGAAACCACATCTCAGTAAGAAGAACATGAATGCTCGTCTCAAGTTTGCCAACAAGCACCTGGATGATCCTCAGGAGTTCTGGAACAATGTTCTACAGACAGATGAGTCAAAAGTGGAACTTTTTGGCCAACATGGGCCCTGTCATGTCTGATGAAAAACAAACACTGCATTCCACAGTAAGAACCTCATACTAACGGTCAAGCATGGTGGTGGTAGTGTCATGATTTGCGGATGCTTTGCTGCATCAAGACCTGGGTGACTTGCCATCATTTGAAGGAACCATAAAGGAGCCCCAGTTCATTATTTGTCAGGAAGGCAAACAAAACTCTTATTCCTGCAAAATTGATAAGGCAAGAAGGCAACTCTGGCTTTCTGAGGCCTGAGTTCCTGACAAGGACAAGGCTTCATTGCTTGATGCACCTGTAACACAGGCTGATATGTTTGGACCGGCAGTGGATGCTAAAGCTCACTCACCAAACACGGGAAACTTCCAGGGAGTTGGCACGACTTCTCTCCAAATAGAAGCCCCCAGCCTATAAGCTGGCAAAGCAATGGCAAAACAGGCACCCTCCGACGCAGAAGCAGGCGATGCTTCATACAGCCCTTGCTAGGGCTAATACACAGAACTGTTTTCAGGGTGTGCCGTGCGGAGACTGCTGCGCCCCCATGGGAGAGTCTCCACATAAAATATTTTGGAGTTGCAGGCAGTTCATCAGACACAGTGGTGGCTTGTATCAACTACCAGGATGGTCTCCGGTCTCCCGATCTCAATCGTGTTACCTGAAAGCTTTTGTGATGGGCTCATGCACACATCCACCCATTGTCCCCACTGGTATTCCCTAGTGGAGAGGGGTCACCCACTTAGCATAGACGCACTGGCCCACAGATGGCCCAAGACTCTGCTCTATACTTTTCCGTCGTTGCTACTGCTTCCACTGTGCTCTTAGTAGCCCCAAAGTGGTCCAGGAGGACCTGGTTCTTGGCACTGGCACAGCTCCTGTAAGGTCAGCTGTCGCATCATGACCTGCTGAGTCAGATGCGGGGCACTCTGTGGTGTCCAGATCCAACAGTTCCGCAGCTCTGGCTCTGGTCCCTGAGTGGGGACATTTGAGTCACCTTGGGTTATCTAACAGGGTCATTGTCACCCTTCAGAATGCCAGGGCAGCATCTGTGTGCTCCCAGTATGGCTACCAATGGGGTGTTTTCCAAACGTGGTGTCAGTCACGAGCACTGGACCCCACAACTTGTCTCATGGCAGATATACTGCAATTTTTGCAGGACTTTTTTTTTTCATGAATGGAAATCTCCCTCCACACTTAAGGTCTACCTGGCAGCTATATCAGCTTGCCATATTAAAATTGACACACTTCCTGGTAGGACAGTTTTTGAAGGGTGCTTGGAGATTAAGACCCTTTAAGGGACCTTGTTCCTCACTGGCAGCTCAACGTAGTGCTGGAATCACTTACAAGACTGCTATTCGAGACCCTACATTCAAATTCCTGCCCTTTTAGATAGCTTACCTGCTTGCTGTTACCTCCAAGTACTCCAAGCGGGTAAAGTGCAAACATTTTCAATGCAAAAGCCTATTTGTTTTTTTGCGGAGGCCAGAACTAAGGTAACTATCTGCACTAATTCTGTTTTTCTCCCTAAATCATCTTCTTTCCATATCAACCAATCAGTGGAATTGGACGCCTTCCATCCCCCTCCTTTCCAGTCTTACAGGGAGAGAAAGCTCCATACGCTCTGTCCAGTTAGGACACTGGCATATTATTTTGACCTCACCCAGAGTTGGCGGCATTCTGAGCAATTCATTGTTTTCTTCTGATCTAAGTTCTACGGACAAGCCCCGACTAAACGGCATCTGTCGAGGTAGATTGTAGACACTGTCAGGATTGCATACAATCTCGCCAACCTGCCCACACTGGAGAAGGTCACTCGCCACTCCACAAGAGGCCTTGCAACCTCTTAGACATTATTCCAGGGTGCATATGTCACAGACATTTGCAACGCTGCAGTATGGGCCGCACCTCATACTTTTACCAGATTCTGAATGTCATAGATCAGCAGAACCCTGGTTTTGAGACCAGAGTGTTAAAGGCAGCCATTCATTCTTCCTTTTAACACTTTCATTATGTTCTACATTAAGTCCCGGGGTAGTTAGCCAATTAGCAGCTTTTGATATAAGTGCTCAGGAAATTTGGACTATAAGAAATATATCCCATTTCGTAATGGTACATTTCTATTTCAATGAACCAGGATTATGAAAATAACTTAGTTTTAAAGGTGTGTGAGTTTACTGTTTGCTAGAAGAGATATAACATAGCATTCATTCAAAATTTAAACATGTTATTGAATGCATAAACTTATGGACCGTAGTCTGCATAGGTAGTGTTTTGGATTTAAAGCTCTTAATTTTTGATTCTCTAGTTGGTACCTAAGGAATTTGTCAGCTTGACGTATGAGTGACATGTTGTGCTTCCTGGAGGCTTTATGCCTCGTTCTTGTTTACAGATAAGCTTCCTGCATCATACAGTTGCAAGTTTAGTTGAACTTGGCAAAAAAGATAATTTATTGTTAAGTTGTGGCAAACACATTGGTCCAGGTGACACACAGTGTATATGTATGTACAGTGCCTATAGAAAGTCTACACCCCCTTGAACTTTTTTCACATTTTGCTGTGTCAGTGCCTCGGAGTTTCATGCATTTGAATGAGTATTTTTTTCCCCACTTATCTACACACCATACTCCACACTGTTAAGGGGAAAAGTTTTTATTGAGAAAAAAATTATATATTAAAAATACAAAACTGAAAGATCATAATTGGATAAGTCTCCACCCCCCTAAGTTAACACTTGGAGGAAGCACCTTTGGCAGCAATTACAGTTGTGAGTCTGTTGGGATAGGTCTCTATGCACACCTAGATTTTGGCAATATTTGACCGTTCTTCTTTACAAAACTGTTCAAGCTCTGTCAAGTCCCTTGGGGAGCATTGATGGACAGCAATCTTCAAGTCATGCCACACATTTTCTATTGGATTTAGGTCGGGGCTCTGACTGGGCCATTCAAGGACATTTAACTTTTTGTTCCTTAGCCACTCCAGTGTAGCTTTGGCTGTGTGCTTTGGGTCATTGTCATGCTTAAAGGTGAACTTCCATCCCAGTTTCAGCTTTTTGCAGAGGGCAGCAGGTTTTCCTCAAGAACTTCTCTGTACTTTGCTCCATTCATTTTCCCTTCTATCCTGACAAGTGCCCTAGTCCCTTTTGATGAGAAGATGCCCATAACATGATGCTGCCACCACCATGCTTCACAGTAGGGATGGTGTTCTTTGGGTGATGCGCTGTGTTGGGTTTGCGCCAAACATAATGCTTTGCATTTAGGCCAAAAAGTTCAATTTTAGTTTTGTCAGACCACAAAACTTTTTTGCCACATGGCTACAGAGTTTTTTTTTGCATACTTCAAATGGGATTCAAGGTGGGCTTTGAGTAATGGCTTCCTTCTTGCCACACTACCATACAGGCCAGATTTGTTGAATATTGTTGTCACATGCACACTTTAACCAGTCTTGGCCATAAAAGCCTGTAGCTCTTGCATAGTTGCCATTGGCCTCTTGGTAGGCTCTCTGATCAGTCTCCCTCTTGCTCGGTCATCCAGTTTGGAGGGACAGACTGATCTAGGCAGGGTCTTGGTGGTGCCATACACCTTCCACTTCTTAATAGTCTTGACCGTGCTCCAAGCGATATTCAAAGTCTTTGATATATATATATATATTTTTTTATACCCGTCCCCTGATCTGTGCCTTTCAACAACTTTGTCCTGGAGTTCTTTTGAAAGCACCTTGGTGCTCATGGTTGAGTCTTTGCTTTGAAATGCATTACCCTGCAGAGGGAACCTACAGAAACTGCTGAATTTATCCTGAAATCATGTGAATCACTACAATTTAACACAGGTGGAGGCCACTTAACTTGGTGTGTGATTTTGAAAGCAATTGGTTACACCTGAGCTAATTTAGGATTGCTATTACAAGGGGTGGACACTTATCCAACCAAGCTATTTCAGTTTTTATTTTTAATTAATTTTCTACAAATTTCCAGAATATTTTTTCACTTGGAAGTTGTGGGGCAAGATGTGTAGATAAATGGATAAAAAAGCTTTTTTAATGCATTCTAAATATTTAGATTTTTGAAATCTGGTCCTGCTAGGCTGATTTGACAGAATGGTGTAATAGTCTTCTGTCTTTTTTTCTTTTTCTTTGTAGTTTGGGCGTTGAACCTGTTGATAATGATGTAATACGTAAACCTCCAAGAAATGCAAAAGATAGTATTCTCACCAAGAATCTGCTAGTGAAAATTTTGGTTTCATCACTTGTCATTGTATGCGGGACACTGTTTGTATTCTGGAGAGAGGTATGTTTCTAACCTGTTTTATTTTTTTTAATGTTAAAATGAAATCCTACGAAATGCATTCACAAATTTGAGGCACACTATGTCTTAAAACTTCTGGACTGGGGGGGGTGTCACATGATCACAAAAAATGCTGACATAACCTTAAGATTAGGGCTTCTGATTTTCGGTTTTAACCGATTTTTGAAAATGTTAAAACGCCAGATACAAAAGTAGAAATGTTGGAAATGGTTACTCAATTCACGTGGACTTTCACCCCTTTCCCAATTAAAAAAAAAAAAAAAAACGTTCCCAGTGCAGCACGGCAATGTCTCTCCTTGTGTCTACCCAACTACTGAGTGTCAGCAAATTCTATATTTCTATTGGAGACTGCTTGCGAGATTTAAAACAAGATTACAATTACAGTAGAAGGCTTGTTTGCTGGATTTAAAGCTGTACTAGTTAGATAGTGAGAATTTTAAAACAGAATTTGCAAATTGTGGTGAAATGTAAGATGCCTAGACACACAAAAAACCCAGAAGAATGTGCCCGTGACGATAAGGATTTTGGTGTGGAAGACAGCAAAGAAAAGAAGGTACAACTAAGTGTGCGAGTAATGCCCAAGTATTTTGGAAAGTAGCTGAAAACTATTTTTAGATAGTTAACACGTGTTTCTTAAATGTCTACATTGCCCTAAAGAAGAGACTTTGAAAGTGGAACTTACAGAAGCAGGCGTTATTTACAAATGAGGAGTCTACAAGTAGACGGCACCGATACTATATGCAAGTTTTTGATGCTTCGCTCTATTTCTGATGGCAAAATTAAATTCACATAGAACGACCATCTTGAAGCTGAAACACAAGTGACACAAATGACAGGATTTCTGTTGTTTTAAACACTTCCACCTCTGAGTCTAATTTATTTTGCAGTCGGGTTATTTATTTTACAGTTTAGATGTTTGGTCGAAATAAAAGTGCATTTTACATTAGCTAAAAAATGTAATTTATTTATTCTTGAAAACGGTTGCGACCCCACACCCACTTTTAGAAAGGCTCCGGTGTCGTTGGCTGCAGGCATAACAATTGCCATGTCCATGTTTCATTTAGCGTTCCTATTTTAGTATGTTCAGTAATTTCATATGCTAACATATTGGGGGGTGGGGGGGTCATCACAACCTGAAATATTTCCAAAGGGGGGCCCAGCAAACAATGATATGGTGTGATGATGAATCAGCCTTCCTGGTTTAGCAACTTTTGTTGGGTAAAGTGATCTCCCCCACCAATCTCAAAGGCTGATTTATGTAATTTGTAACTTGTTCATATTTTAAATCTGTCTAAAATAAGCAGCCAAACCTGCATTCTTTTCAGCAGTAACCTTGACGTCTCTGTAATTCCTATATTCATATCTTTCATAGTTGCGTGACAATGTCATAACACCCAGAGACACAACCATGACCTTCACCTGCTTTGTGTTTTTTGATATGTTTAATGCACTAAGCTCAAGATCACAGGTAAGATATACATTTTAAATTTGTTGATTTTAAAGTAAATAAATGGATTTCTGATGCCTTTTATTAAAACTGCAAATCTTGAGGTCTAGGGACTAGAAAGTCAATACAGCTAAAAAAAAAAAAAAAAAAAAAAAAAAAAAAATCCATTAGTAGTGGTGTGTATTCTCATGTATCTGCTGCATTCTCTCCATTTTATCAAGGTGTAATTCCTCCCAGGTCATGCCATAATACTTACAAGGCCAACTGTAACACCCCCTAGGAACCATACAATTAGTCCTATGAAGTTGTTATCCACTGTTTGGTGTCAATGCCTGCATGGCTGAAAATGTAAAGAGCATTAACCAGGGACATCTTTACAACGGTCATACAATATGTAATGAAAGAGCATTATGTTTCCAAGAAGTTTCTCTGTGATAAAACACTTTGAAAAGAGGATAAAAGCAAATTGAAATGGTTGAATGGAAGGCATGGCTCTTGCAGCAAACTGAGATGGTTTTGTATTAAGGAGGAGAGCTCATATGAATCTGCTTAAGCACCACTGCAGCTGTTAATATCTCATAAATCATTTGCAACTTCATATTTTCAGTGGAGAAAATCTAACGGCAGCCTTCATTTCTGGGTAATAATGTTTTGAGAAATTGTCTTTATACTTGGTACAGTACATTGTGTATCATACAAGAAACAAATATTTCGTGCCAGTTATTTTACAGTAGTCTCTCACTAAATCTGACATGTCGGGAGACAGACAGGTTGTCCGAAATAACAATGTGTCCAGTTTAAAAACCTGTTTTAAATGTATAAATCATTGTGCTGAAATAACATTAAATGTGTTCTCTGTACACATAACATTATGTAGAACTGTAAATCTGTCCAGAAGGCCTATACAGTATAAAATCAAATTAATACTTAGCACACTTTTGTTTCAACTTCAGCTATAGGCTACTGGCAGCACAAAAAAATCATGCTGTTGCATTGACTG
Organism: Polyodon spathula; assembly: GCF_017654505.1. Classification (NCBI taxonomy): domain Eukaryota; kingdom Metazoa; phylum Chordata; class Actinopteri; order Acipenseriformes; family Polyodontidae; genus Polyodon; species Polyodon spathula. The sequence goes on from NC_054536.1 coordinate 33,340,340, forward strand.
TTCAATGCTAAAATAATAAAATATTATTTTAAATTGAAACTAAATGATTGTAGCACTTTTTTTTTTTTAACCATAGCCTTCATGGTACACAATAGATCATGGTGGTACATTGACACGTTATGATACTATACAATAACTTACTGCACACACTTTTTACTGTAGACCATGAGTTTATGTCCTCTTTTAATCATTTTCTTAATTTTTGTGATTTTAGTGGGCTACTTTTATCACTTCTGTTTTCATCCTGTCATTGGTGTCAATATAAGTGTGTTTTTGTAGTTTTTTTTTTTTTTTTTTGAGGGGGTATCTATTTTTGAATCCTGCAATTGAGTGACCTAGCATCACATTTAATTAGTTATTATTGGGGGACATGCACTGCGGGCGGCACACACGAATGTATGGCATAAAGGTGTCTGTATTAGTGTTGTACTACTGTACTGCAGTGTCCAAGCCTAAAATCTCACAATTGATTTGAGTTAATAGGGTTATTGAAGTTTCTGCTGTTTGGCGACCACACACTTTGAGTTAATGTTTGGTACAAAGCTGCATGCTTTGATTTTCTATTATCTGTGTTGTCCAGTAAAAAAAACAAAAAAAAAAACACGACCAAGCGCTGAATGTCAGCAAAGTGCTGAATTGCTGTCTGTGCGCAAAAGTCACCCTCATGTTAAAAAAAAAAAAAAAAAAAAAAAAACTACATTTTCTGAACAAATACATAGTTATTAATTTAAACTGCATTGTTTCTTTTTATATGCCTAACAATTAGCTTTATATATGAATCCTAAGCAGAATTACACAACTACACTTTGGCCTTGACTTAAGTTCAGTGGCCTTGGTGCCCACTAATATTGAACTGAAGGCCATTTTGGCCTTGCTTCTTTTTGTTTTGCCAATTTAGAGCACTGGTATTGTATTTTACGAGATAGCATCAGCTTTTGCAACATGCCTTCCTTAAATTGTCTTTGTGGTAGCCATAATAGCATGTGTATGTTATTAATGTGCTAAACATTAAAAGGATAAGTTGAGGGTAACCGAGTAAAGGATATGGTGTGTGTATATACACATTGGAGGGAAAGGAAAACACACTGGTCATAAAAAGAGAAATTAGGTATTTACTGCTATATTGGCAAACATATGAAACTGCACAATGGGCATCAAAATTGGAAAGAAACCAATTGCTGATTTTTCAACTAAACTCGGTCTGATTTATTTGTATTAAGGTAATTATAAAAAAAAAAAAACACACACCCCCCCCCCCCCCCCCCCCCCAAAAAAAAAAACGCAAATCAATACACTTAAGACCCAGCTGTTGCCAAAGTATATCTGTTGTAGAAAAAGTTGATTTTGTTATTTTTGCAAACATGAGGCTTATAGTTGTTCATTTTTACATAAGTTGGATATTTAAATTAATGTACAATGTGTTTCCTTCTGCAGACAAGATATATATTTGAGATGGGCCTGTGCAGTAACAAAATGTTCTGTTATGCAGTACTTGGATCCCTAATGGGACAGCTGCTTGTCATTTACTTTCCACCACTGCAGAGTGTTTTCCAGACTGAGAGCCTCAGCATGTTTGGTAAGTTTTGTGCACATCCTAGTTTTTATGTACTTTTTTCATGTTTTTGTTTTCTCTTTTTAAGATTGAAAATTGTCATCTTATAAGGTTAATTTTATTTTAAAAACAAGTCCCTTCAAAATGAAAGTCCTGACACACACACATGCTTTTGAACTTGAACAAACTATTGTATGTGCCAGGATCAACCAGGTAAAACAGCTTGCAGGCTAGTTTTACTGGTAAGCACAGTACTCTCTCCAGGACTGATGTTGGTTTTGAGTGAAGCATGCAGATACATACAGGCATATATATTTTTGGGACAAACAGATGTGGATGTCTTGCTTGATAAGACTGACAAGAGGGCAATCAGACTAGGTGCGGTACCATTGAAGATATGTTAATCACTTCGGGGCAATTAATCGCCACCTCCTCGAGACTATGACTGTGAGACTACCCTTGTACCTCTCACAGGAACCACATTATGCCAGTCCTCACAACCCCCAAAATACAGTCTGGCTCCATGACTACAAAGAAGTGTTTGGCTGCTGGCTCAGCTGCCCTGTGTTAGACAGAGACGCTTACACTGGGTCATTCTGCTTGCAGCTTTCCCACAATGTCTTGTTGCCACATTAAGATCTGCTTGCAGAGTTAGTGTTAGTTAGGGCTCTAGCAGTAGGCTTTCCTCAGGTTGGTCAGCCAAATAGCTTTATAGGTGGGCATCCCTATTTTGCTCCTGTGGTAATTGTCGGTCCCAGACATTCCCGCCGTGACTGTGTACACCGAACGAGGTTACCCTTCCGATTCACTAGCAGTTGCTGGGCTTCGCTCTGCTTCGGGTCTGACCGCTGCAGTCCTCCATATATCAAAATTCAATGGACAGGCAGTGGGTAGCAACCTTGCTGCGTTAATAGCTGCAAGACATCAGCTCTAGCTGTCCCAGGCGCGTATAGCGGATGGGGACAAGGCACCATTGCTGGATGCTCCCATTACTCCAGGACACACTTTTGGTCCTGCAGTAGGTGAGATGCTATCATTGGGCACAGGAGTTTACAAAGGAACTGGGACATCTGCTTCCCAAGCAACTTTCCCCAGTACGTAGACCAGCTCCTAACTGGCGGCCAAAGTTCCAAAAACCTCGGAGACCGACCCAGCCGACTCCTGCTAAAGCCAGATGAGGGTTTCACAATCGGCCCATGGCTGCGCAAAGAGGAAACTTCAATAAGTTTTTTCGTTAAGCTCAGAGACAAAAGCCTCAAGGGAAGCAGTAACCCTAGCAATTTGCTGCTGCAGGCCAGGGCCCCTTTTCAGGGAGTCATCTAGAGTACAGGAGTCAGTGCACCTCAGACACCTGGGTGCTCAATACTGTACAGACCGGCTATTCTGTGCAATTCAGACACGGTCCGCCTCCATTTTGGGGCGTGACTACAATGTTAGTTACGGATACGCGAGATGCATTGTTGTTGGAGGAGACAGGAGGCGACAGCCCTGCTGCAGAAGCAGGCTATTTGCACAGTTCATCCCCTTCACTTGGAAGAAAGGTTTTACTCCAGGTACTTCCTGGTTTCAAAGGGACATCATACGAGTTTCATGTTTTACCATTCAGCCTCTCTTTAGCCCCCCATGCCTTTTTCAAAGTGCGTGAAGGCTATTATGGCCCCATTGAGACTGGGGGCATCAGAGTGCTCAATTACCTGGACAACTGGCTCAGTTGTGCTCATATGAAACTCATCACAGACCACCTGCTTTTGTTAGGTCTATCAGTGAACTATGAAAAGAGCCAGCTCACCTTCACAGGCAGTCTCTTATTTCGGAGTGCGTCTGGGAAAACGCAGGTGGACCTGTTTGCCTCCCAAGCATCAACCCATTGTACCCTTTGGTTCTCAATAACAGGTGTCGGGGACCCGCTGGCAATAGATGCCTTGAAGGAAAAATGATGACGATATTTGTGTCGGTGGTCGTTTATGCCCTTGGGGGGGGCGGGCACTACATCACAAGCACTACATGCAGCTTTGGTAGATCTATTCCGGTTAGACGGTATTAAAGGATTAATGCCCATGAGGTGATGGTTACATTTTTATTTCAGGGAACCAGGGTTATGATAATAACCTAATGTTCTAAACCATTTCTGGCTAGCTAGTGACCCTTTGAACATAGCCCTAATAATAATAATATGTGAAAAAGCAGTTTCAGTATTTTTATGCAAGGGTCCCCAAGTTAAAGGGTGTGGGGAATTGCTGCGGTGAGGGATATTCTGTATTGATTTGTAATACATACTTGCATACCTTTTTGTCTCCAGTATGCCTTGTGTTTTAGAAGCTTTTCATCTAATGTTGCATTTTGTTTCTTTCATCAATAAGGTTATGAACTACAGCCATTGCCACTTAGTGGTGTCCTTTAAGAACTACTCAAGTAGATACAGTCCTACAGGATCAAACTGAGTACCCTGCCTTGGTCCTAGCAGCTCGAATGTATAATATATAAATATTTTGTTGTTTCATTAAGTAACTCTTTTCTTCTTTCAGATTTACTTTTTCTAATTGGACTAACCTCTTCAGTGTGCATTGTCTCTGAGACTATAAAGATGATAGAAAGAATGAGTGATCGAAAACCGAAGCATGAAACCTCTTTTCACGAAGTATGATGCATATTGCATCAGAGTAAAGCAATAGGCGCCATCTGAAGAAAGAAAATATGAAGAACTGAAGAAAACCTGGTGAAATTGACAGCAAGCTTGCTTACCATTAGGAATTATATTTGTGATTTTATTGTGATTTTTATTTTTAATATTATTTTCCTAACCATAAATCTACAGGGAAGGCACTAGCACTGAAGTTGTAGTCAAAAGTTTACATAACCCAATGGAAATTGGTATAATTTCTAGAAATTTCTAGAAAACAAAATTTTAGGAAAAATATTTTAGAGCAAAAGTTTTGCTTTTGTGGATGAGGAAAAAAAATGATAAGAAATAGAGATCTAAAATTATTTATTTCAGCAAAACTCCAAGAATGCTAATTCAAAAGTATTCATACTCGTTGATGCTATCATAGTTTTGTCTACAGGGTGCTAGAATTTTCAGTGATAATGCAGAACCTAATTCTAGAAAAGTCTAGAAAATGCTGGATTGTAGGTGAACATTCTTAGAGAGTATAAGAGGGTTAAGCATAGGATGATTGCTGTCATTACCAATAAGTCAATATGGGAAAAAGTAAAGAGCTCTCTGAAGACCTTAGGCAGAAAATGATTTACTGTCATAAAGCTAGAGAAGGAATCAAGATTTCCAAGCATCTGAGTACCCCAATTTCAAATATTGTTTCAATAATCAAGAACTACAAGACTCATGGTACTGTCACAACACTCCCTCGGTCTGGAAGAAAGAAGGTTATTTTACCAAGAACGAGTAGAAGAATTGTGGTGAAGGTTAATAACAATCTGAGATTGACTGCCAAAGATATTCAAAGTGAATTGGTTGCAAGTGAGACTGGGGTTTCCATTTCAACCAGAGGTCAAGAATTGAATGGTGAAGGTCTCAATGGTCGCAGGCCAAGGAAAAAGCCACAATTAGGAAAACGTCACAAGGACAATAGTTTGCAAAATGGCATTTGAATGATGGTTATGAGTTCTGGTCAAGGGTTTTGTGGAGTTACGAAATAAAAATCAAGCTATTTGGTCACGTTTATTGTCGTTACGTTTGGAGAAAGTCTGGTGAGGTGTACAAAGAAAATACCATACCTACTGTCAAACATGGAGGTGGTAGTATCCTTCTATGGGGCTGTTTTTCCTCTAATGGCACAGGGAATTTAGTTCCAGTACATGGTAAAAAGGAATTCCATAGCATACCAAAAGATATTGGCCAATTATCTAAAACCCTCCGTTACAAAACTTGGTGTAAAGTTCAACTGGACGTTCTAACACAACAACAATCCAAAGCACACCTCAAAATCTACTTCAGAATGGTTAAAGAAGAATAAAATCAAGGTTCTGGAATGGCCTAGTCATAGTCCCGATCTAAATCTAATTGAGAATCTTTCTTATGAGTTGAAGGCTGTGCACAAGAGAACTCCTTGGAATTCGAATGAACTGGAACAATTTTGCATTGAAGATTGGTCACACAAAAATCACTAAAGAATCATGCCAAAAGCTTGTTGACAAATATCCTAATCATTTAAAAGAGGTTATTATTGATAAAGGTGCCTCAACTAGCTATTAATTTAATTTTCCTTGTCAGGGTATGAATACTTTTAAATTGGCATTTTTGGAGTTTTGCAAAAAAATCGTTGAAATAAATAATTGTAGACATTTCTATAGGGATATGTAAACGTTGTGTATATGTAAAAGTTTGTGTGTGTGTGTATATATATATATATATATATATATATATATATATATATATATATATATATATATATATATAATATAATATGATTTTTCCTTCGAGATTTGGTTTGCTGCTTTAGGTTTAAGATTGTATCCTCTTTCTAAGGTGTCATCCTTTTTTCTATTTTAAAGGTGTTTTTTTATCATTAACATTTTGGTGATAGATTTTAAAGGCACAGTATGGTTGCGACTTGTAGGCATTCCATTTTTGTCTATTGAGATTATATATTTATATTTATCAATTAACTAAATGCAAAGTGAGTGAACAGAAGAAAAATCTACATCAAATCCATATTTGGTGTGACCACCCTTTGCCATCAAAACAGCATCTATTCTTCTAGGTACACTTGCACAAAGTCAGGGAGTGTCTGAAGGCAACAGTGAAGCATGGTGGAGGTTCCTTGCAAGTTTGGGGCTGCATTTCTGCAAATGTAGTTGGGGATTTGGTCAGAATTAATGATGAGAAGTACAGGCAGATACTTATCCATCATGCAGTACCATCAGGGAGGCATCTGATTGGCCCCCAATTTATTCTGCTGCATGACAACGACCCCAAACATACAGCAAAAGTCAATAAGAACTATCTTCAGTGTAAAGAACAACAAAGAGTCCTGGAAGTGATGGTATGGCCCCCACAGAGTCCTGATCTCAACATCGATTCTGTCTGGGATTACCTGAAGAGAGAGAAGCAACTGAGGCTGCCAAAATCCACAGAAGAACTGTGGTTAGTTATTCAAGATGTTTGGGCCAACCTACCTGCCAAGTTCCTTCAAAAACTGTGCAAGTGTACGTAGAAGAATTGATGCTGTTTTGAAGGCAAAGGGTGGTCACACCAAATATGGATTTGATGTAGATTTTTCTTCTGTTCACTCACTTTGCATTTTGTTAATTGATAAATATAAACTATTAACATGTCTATTTTTGAAAACATTCTTACTTTACAGCATTTTTTTTCACACCTGCCTAAAACTTTTGCACAGTACTGTGTGTATACCGTGAGCATCAAAAGAAACTGGATAGCAAGTGATTTCAGCTGTTGAATTGCAAGCTTGAATAAAAGCAATAAAGAAAATCACAGAAAAAAAAACAATATGCCACGTCTGTCAAGAGAGTAGCGTCTTCATGCAGTCGGCATGTTGGAGGCTGGACTAGGGCAGCGTACTTTGGCTCGCCTTCTTGGGTGCTCACAGCCAGCAATTTCAAACCTGGCGAGACGGTATGACCAAACACATTCTGTCAATGACAGGCCACTAACTGGGAGACCAACCAGTCAAAACACCTGCCCAAGATCGACGGATCATTTTGCAGCATATTCGTGATTTCAGTTGTTAATCAGCACAATAAAAAGTCACTGTACCTGCTGTAGAAACGGTTTGTCATTTTTTGATCACATCTAGTGAATTTTATCCAAATTTAAGTGTTAAGTTTCTTTTGATGTTCAAATTTAAGTGACCCGTTTCTTTTGATGCTCAGTGTTTATATAATATTGTAGCAACAATATTTAATTTATTTGACTATATAATAGAAAATGAACTGCTGAAGTACTTTGTGCTACTATTTTGTATACAAATTTTGGAGGCGGTGACCACTACTGAATCATGTGGGTTTTTTTGTGATTTAAGCCTTTTATGAAAATGTGAACACTGTATGTTTGTGTTTTATATATTGAGTAAGTATGACTGTATGGTTTGGTGTTGAATGAAGATATGTACACAATTCCATGCTGCATGGCCAAGTGCTGAATGTGTACATATACTAGGATCAGTTAATTAGTATATTAATTTATTGCAAATTAAATGCTATCCCTGCTTATATGGAAAGCTCTCAATAATCGGTTTATAGGTGATGTTGTCATTAAGTATCTGTTCCCAGTAAAAACCAAAAAGTGTTATGTATTATTCAAGCATGAGCCAGCCCTAAGATATCCCTTCCCCCTTCCTTCACACCAAATGGTCAAGATTTAATTTTAGTACATAAGGCTTGACAAAATAAAAAAATAAAAAAAATCTGATAATATTTAAATTAAAATATTTAATTTCAAGTTAGCATTGACATCACACTGATTGACAGGTCAAACAAGTACAGCTCTCACTTGGGCTTTTTATTTGCTTTTAAAAGTGCTGATTTGTGTTATTTTATTATTTTTTATTATTATTTTTTGGTGCACAGCTGATACCATTACTCTGACAACACTGTTTAAAAAATTATCTGTATATTATTAAATTTTGTATAAACTTTTTCACCAAGTCTTTTAATTTATTGCACTGAACTGTACATTCATAATTAGGAAGTTGAGTCAGATGAGTAGTGTAATAAAAACTCCTGTCACTGTTAGACTAACAGTTTTGGAAGGCATCTAATCCAGATTGCAGAATGCCATAATTCATACACAACACATGTGGACTATTACATCACTGCATTTTACTGTGTTTTTCTTTTTTTTTTTTTTTTTTAGATTCAGAGAAATATGCATTCAACAAAAATATTATTCTTGTGGTTGGAGATGCAATGTAGATATTTTTTATTGTAGAGATCCCATGTTTGCTTACTTTTATTCCTCTTATTCATGTGTGTTTTTTATTTTATTTTTTTCTAAATCAGATTTGACTGTAATTGTAGCCATGGACTTAAATCTGGCATTTTTCAGAAGTCATTTTATTTGTCTGTTTTCCTTTTGATACATAAACCACCATTCCTCGCTCCACATAAGGTTTTGAGTCATTGAGTTATTTACTCTGCAGTTTAAACACTATAGCCCATATGAATAAAAGATAGCAATAATTTCCAGCCATTGCCAAATTACTGGGTATATTTAATACACAATTTTGGCCTGGTTATTTATGGCAAGTAATAGGTTTAGATGTGATTTACCGTCACAGATTGTTACCGAGAGATTTTATCTAACCAGTTGTCAGAGGTATGCAAGTGAGCTGTATCCCCTACTTAAGATGTCAGTGGCATACACTGTCTGTTTTGCCACATTTTTGCAGGATCACTCAGGTGCTTTGTTGCAAACTCCATGCGGGCTTTGACATGGCTTATTTTTAGTAATGGCTTCCTTCTTTTGTGACGTGTTCTGGATATTGTTGACTGATGCACATTTTTTCCCACAGGCATCCTCCCTCTGCTGGTGGGGTTGGAGGCAGAGGTAGTTCCTGCTCCTCCTGTGTTGGTGGGGGTGGTGAAGGAAGAGGCAGTGCGGCCAGCAGGTCTCTTCCTTCTGCTGGAGGAGGTGGGACCAGCAGAGTCACTCTCTATGCTGGTAGAAGTGAAGCCAGCCCTCTACTGGCAGAGGTGGAGGCAGAGGTAGCTCCTGCTCCTCTCCTTGTGCTGGGGGCAAAGGTGGCAGGGGCTCCTTCCCTTCTGGCTGCAGTGGGGAAACCAGCAGGCATGTTCCCACTGCTGGTGGAGGTGGGAGCAGCAAGTAGTCCTCCCACGGTGGTGGAGATGTAACCAGCAGGTATTCTCCCTCTGCTGGTGGAGGTGGGTGCGGCACGTAGTCCTCCCATGGCAATGGAGGTGCCACCAGCAGATATTCTCCCTCTGCTGGTGGAGGTGGGAGCAGCACGCATTCCTCCCATGGTGGTGGAGGTGGAACCAGCAGTTACTCTCCCTCTGCTGGTGATGGTGGGAGCGACAACCAGTCCTTCCATGGAGGTGGAGGCAGAACCAGCAGGTGTTCTCCCTCTGCTGGTGGCTATCTGGGATGTGGACATTCGGCCTTCCCCCTCTTGGGCTGTGGACACACCGACTCCCACCTCTTGGGATGTGGACTCATGGGCTCCTCCCACTCAGGCACAGGACGTTCTGGCTCCCCCCACTTGGGCTGTGGACGCATAGTCTTCTCCCACTCGAGGTCTGTGTCCCCTCTCTCCCGCATCCTCCTCACCTCTGTTTTGGTTTGAGGGCGACGGCTCTTCTGGGCTCTCCAGGATATTGGGAAGGGCAAGTGGCCACTGTGTGCCCTAACCCCCCACAACCAGTGCCCCACTCATCCAAGACATATACCCAGCCGACATCCCTCTGCAGCTGCTGTTGCTGCTTCCTCCAGCTCCTTTTTCCTCCCATCCTCTCTTACTCACTCCAAAAAGTTTATAACCAAAAAAAAAAAAAACTGTAGTATCTCTTTCTGACCTGAGTCCAGGAGGCGCTGGTGATCGCACGCTGGATACCATGTGTGGCAGGAAATGGTATTTTGGTGACGTCAGACCAGAGGGAGGAACAAGACACAGGTACTGCAGTTGCAAAGACATGGCGTGCAGCGTTTTATTAAACAAAAATAAACACTGGCTCACCGAACACAAATAAAATATTTAAAACGAAAACAAAATCACGAACACAAATAACAAATATACGTCTGGCTGGGTGATCGTCATCACTGTTTCTATATCGTTTTAAATGACTATCTGACTATCTCTCTTCTCTCTCTCTCTCTCTCTCTCTCTCTCTCTCTCTCTGTACACCCACCCCGAACATGGAGAGCTGCAGGCTTTTTATGCAGATGACCACCTCCCGTTTTAGCAACAAATGAATCGCTTAATTGGGGAGATGGCCACCCTATGCACAAGGTTTTTAATCATTCATCAATCATTAATCATGAGTTACTAACCTCGCCTCTGCCAGAACACATTTCAACAAATAAAACAAAACGCACGGCGCTTTGCCCAGGCGCTTATATATCATATATATAATTATATATTATAATATATATATATATATATATATATATATATATATATATATATATATATATATATACACACAGACACAACACACATATACGTACAATAAAAGCATGGTAGTAAATTTATCATTTAAATATGTATTAACAATATTTTGTTGTTTATGTTTTATTGTGACCGGCTACCCCTTTTTAGGGGGAAACCCCTGTTCTAAAAATAAACAAACAATACATGTAAGCAGGGCTTTCCTACTGCCCTGCTACAGCCCTCCTTTTTTTTTTTTTTTTTTTTTGAGCAAGGAAGAATCCACCCTCTCCCTATGATTATATATATATATATTATATATATAATATATATATTAATATATATATATATATATATGTTACAACCGTGCCCATGGGTAGTTTAAAATTTATGGAAAAACGATGGGCCCAAAGCGATTGATTAATTTGAAAATTTAAAGAAAATGTAGAAAATATGACAATGCAGTTGTAAGCACGGGGCTCTGCCGGTATAATAAAGTCAGCGTTAAAACAAGCTTTGCATTCGTGTCAAATACCAGTACAGAATGCTTTATCTACAGTTATTGTGCAGATATAGTTTCTTACCAAAATGATAAAATAAGTAGCCTTTATTTAAAAATAAACAAATAACTAAAGTATTGTGATCGGTGTACCCCAGAAAACAAATTGAAAACAATGAACATTTTTATTTTATGTTAATAAAGTAGATTTATTAAGAAAGTATACACATTCCAAAATGGGTAAGGTGCAAAGTACAAAATAAAATCACTATGAGTAAAAGTCCTGATTTGAATAGTGGCCTTCGTACTGTTGATTTGATGAACAATGACACCTGTGCCTTGTGCCAGTTCTGTTGTCAATTCAACACTTGTCTTCTTTCTATTCCTTAAGGATATTATCTTCAAGTATTGCTCATCCTTGTTAGACAGCTTTTTGGTTCTTCCAGTCCTGTGTTTGTCAATTACAGATGATGTTTCCCTGTACTTGTTGATTGTGCTTCGGATATCACACCTTGAAAATCGAGTGATGCAAGCCATTTCACTCAATGTTTTTCCTTCTTTATGCAAGTCAAGGTTGTTATAATAGTAGAAAACACTAGAGGAGGCTTTGAGTAAGTTGTTGATGCTCATAATCCATCAGAGTAGAAAAATGTCCGAGACATTCGCAAAGCAGTGTCTGTATAATGGTTTCTTTATGGGGCACATGCACTGCATCACCCTCCACTCCCATGGCGTTGTGTAGATGTCTGCGAAAACATTTTGGGTTGCAGCCTCTTTACAGTGTGAAGGAGAAGCGGATGTACTGTAAAAAAACTCAAGTAAAAACTACCTAATACGGACCGAGGCTTGCAGCAAATTTAGTAATGTGGTCCTGAAGGGACTTTTGGCAACCAAAGTGAACTATCTGGCTGCTCTTGTTTCGAACGGAAGCCCAGTGATGTCTTTGTTAGATGCTAATAAATTATTTAGGGCCTTCTTTTTTTTCAACAGAAAATCACACTTTGGGACAGTTTGTGTCATAACCATAGACAGGCAGGCAGTGATATATATATATATATATATATATCTATTATATCTATATATATATATATTATATATATATATAATTAATTATATATGCAACATGATTGCAACTTTTTTTTGTTTGTTTGATAATAACCAAATCAATACATGTACCACATATAAACATTAAATCAGAAAACTTTGCTTTAAATTTATGTAAATGTACATGCTTAATAAAACTGCTTCCTGTATTCAGGTTCAGTGTTGAATGAGGCTTCAGTTTACTTCAGTCAGTATCCAGAGCTGTTCAAAGATGCCGAAAACAATAACAATAACCCCGAAAGATTTGATCAATGAGTTTGGGAAGGACGAATTTCACATCGTTGGTAATGTGCTGTTTTGTACTTCATGCAGCAAGGCTGTAGATTACACTTGCAGGCAGACCATTGTAGAACAAATGGGAAGTGCTAAACATAAATTGAATGAAAAAAAACATAAACAACAGCAAACTTGAGATTATTTTCTATGCTCAACGCCAGCGTCTCACGACAATCTGGCTGGAGAATGCTGCAGCTTTATTTTACAATACCAATCCAGATGACAAAGACTAACTCTGAGTTGAACTAACATGATTGACTTTTTTTTTTAAACAACATATTTGTAATATTGGAAGTTTGTTTTATTGATTAATGGCATTGGTAAGCTTGTAACTTGCTCAGAATTTGAAAGGGTAGAGCTCCGGTTCAACTCCAGCGAGTTCAAATAGATGGTGCTAGCAAGTTGATAGCTGCCAATAAAACCGCTTTGTACTAAAAGAGCTTGGATGTGAGCGTCAATTACTCTCGTGCTCACTACAATATTTGGTGGGTAAGTGGTGTTTCTAGCAAAAAAGAATGTTATCCACACACAGTATACAAAAAAAAAATGTATGTGTTTGTTACGGGGAAAAAAAAAAAATTCATAAATTATTAGCTCCTTCAAATTTTCATAATTATCAAAATATAACACTTTGCTTTTTACAGCAACATACCATGACAGCACTGTATAAATCTAATTAAACCAATAAAACCTGCCGTAAACTGACTAAAAATAAAAATAAAATAACTCTGGGAAATGAAGTCTTTCTTTTTTCACTTTGATGCACAAGCGCAGCTTCAGGAGTGTGTTCAATGAGCAGTGTGTCCAGGGTGTTACGTGGATTTTCCTATTGAACTATACACACGCCGCAAATACTTCCTAACAGTAGCAAGTCAAGCTCAGAGCTGCCTCGCTGGAGATTCAAAATGGCTGACCTCCATTATCAGTGCAGTGGCTGCAAATTGATTTTTTTCAAATATTGATTTGTATGACCAACATGTGTGTGACAGGTAATATTTTTGTTGTCATTTTGGCTTTTTAAAACTGTTTTTTTTTTATTTTTATTTTAAGTGATGACTGCATCAGAAAAGAAAACATGCACTATTTATAACTTGACAAATATGACTTGCTCCTCAAGATGTAACCCCCCCCCCCCAAAAGTCAGTAACTTTACATTACAAAAATACAGTAGTAGTAATTACATTTAAAAAAAAAAAAAAAAAAAAACAATGTACAAAAATAGCAAAACTCACTTAAATCAAGTATTTGAATACTGAAACTGTGAAACTGCTTGCTGCTGATAGACCATTTAATAACTGCTAACATAAGTAACGTGCGCCACGAGAGAGCGCTCTGCTTATTGAACTCACCCCTGATGTCATATACAGGGACGGAACTGGAACTTCGACTGGGAAGTTTTGTACTGTGGGAACTATTGTATCCTACACTGGCATTGACTTGTTTTCTGAGTTAATTATTCTTTCAAGCAGCTGCAAGATTGAATTTATTACGAATGTATTATACAATAAATATTAATAAAAAATGCATTTCAAGCACATTCATTTTTGATGATGAGCTTATAGTAAGTATGGTATTATACAAAAACATGCAGCTACTTGAGCACTTTCCGGGGGACAATTATTTGTGGAGGACCTTGTAGTAATTGAAGGCCCTATCTCAAAGAGCTGACTATTACCCACATCCATACCCTTAGAAACAGAAGTGTAAACACACTGGATATGAATAGATAAGCTCATAATAGAAGTAAGAATATGGTATTGAAAGGCTAACACAGCGTGATGTTTTTTACTACTTGAATTAACGTCGAACTGTAAAGACCACAAGGTAAAATACTGTAAGTTTGGTTATGTTTGTATTTTCAAAACACAGTAAAAATAAATTCAATAATAAAACATATTACTGAAGTTAGGTCACTGCTGCACAGATTACACGTTTGAGGGTTTTGAAAAATAAGTTGCCAGCTTGCCACAGCTCTGTGAATTACAAATACAGTTTGCAAACTTTTAGTTTGCATTAAAAGTTGAGGGAAAAGGGGCTCCCGAGTAACGCATCGAGTAAAGGCTGTTCACATTTGTATTTTAACTTCTCCAGAAACAGATGGAGACTGATGTGCTGGGGTATGTGGGGGAGTAGCCTCCACCGTGATGTATTTCCATTGTGAAATGACCTCCATTCTGTTGTGGGCTTTTTGTATTTGTGTTTTCTGTTTTTGTATTTGTGTTTCCAGTTTGTTGCATTTGTGTTTTTTAATTGTATTTGTTTTTTTGTAGTTATGTTTTTCAATAAGCATTTATTTTTCAATTTGTATTTGTTTTTTTTTTCTTTGAATTTGTGTTTCTCAATTTGCTTTTGTGTTTTTTTTCTATTTGTATTTGTGCTTTCTGATTTCATTTGTGTTTTTTTTTTTAATTTGTATGTATATTTTGCACTTCAGGGCCACTGTACATATGTTATGAAAGCAGCAAGAAATAACTCACAACTTACATTTTCTTCTTGTAAACATGACGAAACTTATCATTTAAAAAAAAAAAAAAAAACTTGCAAAGTACATTTCCGGGTGTAAACAGAACGAAAATGATCATAAAAATAAATGCAAATGTTAAAGGCATTGTGTGCATTATAGTTACACATTTGAAATATGTTAAAAATAATTATTATTTCTATGCTTCCTAGTTAAAACCTGAGTTGAGACACATTCGTGAGCAGCAAAACATGACGCTTATGACTTTCAAAATACAGTGTACTACTGTACACATGTCAAGTATTCATGAGACAAATACTCTATTCTCTGTCATTATATTTAGATGGTGTCTTCTTGTCTCATCTTTTCTATACTGTACTGGTGTAATGTTGGAATGCGATTATAGTAGCCAAATCTTGACATGTACAGGGGTCTGACATTTTATTAGGACCCTACCCCCCAGTACTTGGTTGGTTCCCCTTTCAAATAAATTTCAGAAGCAATGTGGCGAGGCAGTTTCCCCAAGGCTCATGTAGACATCAATAGAATGCAATTCCATTTGTCCTAATCAGTGACGCTCCAGCACATCCTACAGATGCTCGAGAGACTGTGCAGGCAATCGCCTGAGTATAATTTTTAGTTCTGAGACTGTGCGTATTCGTATTATATTGAAATAAGCTTCAGCCATAAAATACAGTAGGATGTGGCTGTGATGCTCAGGTAATGACTGTGTCTGTTCTATATTACAGACAATGCCATCAAAACCTTGCCTACATTCTTACTTGGCCACCAATAGAACTGTGTCGAGGCAAAATACTTCCTTTGGCTCTACACACCTCAATTCTTCCATTTGTCTTAAATACCGGTAATGCTGATCATTGACTACATAACAACCCAAAACACTTTTCCTGTCGTTCAGAGTTCTATGATGTTGAAGTTCCTTACGTGTTGTGATTCAGCTGTCATAATTTCCTACTTTCATATTATTACATTCACATATGGACTGGGCTGTTCATTGATTTACTGTATTCAGTTATTTGCATTTTTAGTTATGTTCACACAAACTGAATCACTTAGCTGATATTTTCTTGTAGTTATCTTCTACACTTGATTACTAGTATGATATTCTTGACCTGTGTTTCTAGTGTTATTGCACTTTTCAACCTTTTCAAGTACAAAAAATGCAATACTCACTACATCAACAATTTTGCAGCTTCAGTAAATGCGATATTGTTGAAAGGGATGTTAAGTGGAGGTCAATAAAACTGTACAAAATAGAGATTATGAGATTCAGGGCTATCCACAGGAATGATGATGAAGCACAAAATGTGATAGGAATTCTTAAATTGGGTTCACCTTTTATAACCTACATGCTGCAGCAATGGGATTTTGAGAATTGCACAGCCTGCAGTACAGTTCATTTATCCACAATGTATTAGGATGAACCCTCTAGTCTCGGTTATCCCTCTTTGTTTTTCTTTACATCTTGGTCTGCTCTTAGTCTGTTCCTGTTGTTCAATTTTCTTACTGGTGATCAAAAAGTATGTCCAGTTATTACAGTAAACTTGAGAATCTAGCCCATATTGTAGTAGTTTTATACCTTAAAGTAAGTGAAATGTTGGACTTTACAGGATTCTACTTTTGTCATTTTCAACCATGAAAACTTCCACAGAGTAGATGATAAAGTATGTTTCTCAAAGTGGGGATTGTCCTAAAAGATACGGTTCATGTTTGAAGTTGTGCTGAGTAGGGAACTACATGTTTAGATGACAAAATAGTTTTGTACAGATAATGGTAAATATGTTTAAAACAATAGATACCCTGTGACATTAATATCAACAAGATCTATGTTATGTTTGTTTGTTTGTTTTTGCTGTTGTGACAACAAATAATAACACAAGAAGTAAATCCACTATTTTTAAGAAGAAAATAAATTTGCTTGCTGTTTGTGATCAGCCCTGAAGTTTAGACCTGTATCAGTAGGTGGCAGGTATGTTCCATGTTATCCTCTTTTTTGTATGGGTAAAATGAGCAACTCTTTAGAGTGAAAATAAATATTGTGTCGACCTGGTCCTCCCTGCAACAAAAGTACATTCTTTTTGCTTGTACACTTGATCATACAGTACCTGAATTTATTTTATATGGTATTGACAATGGGAAGTGTTAACAGCTGTTTACTGTACCTGTTTTTAAAAACAGAAAGTGCTGCCTACTTACTTGAATTACCTACTTGATTCTCTAGGACACCGTACAAACTTGTGATTTGAGGCGGCCCTGGGCCACCTTTTCTCATGTGAATGCTACAAAATAGAAAAGCCAGATGTAGGCCGGCGTTTCGATGCAGTCCGAGACCAGGGCCGGCCTTTACAAATGTATGAACGCAAAGCAGACCAGGGCCGGCCTTTCGTATCACGTTACCAGTTTGATTTTCTGTGATAACATGGAAAAACACAGATTTTTTTATGATGTTGGAGATTTTTTTGTTTTACATTTGGGGAGGGGCAAAAAACATGCAAGGCTTTTTTTTGTTTGTTTGATAATAACTAAATCAATACAAGTACCATATACAAACATTAACACAGGCAACTTTGCTTTAAATTTACATAAACATGCCTGTCTGGTAAAACTGCTTCCTGTATTCA
The DNA here is from genome assembly GCF_017654505.1 of Polyodon spathula. Lineage (NCBI taxonomy): Eukaryota > Metazoa > Chordata > Actinopteri > Acipenseriformes > Polyodontidae > Polyodon > Polyodon spathula. The sequence goes on from NC_054536.1 coordinate 33,357,957, forward strand.
AGTTCAGTGTTGAATTGAAACTTCAGTCAGTATCCAGAGCTGTTCAAAAATGCCGAAAACAATAACAATCACCCCTAAAGATTTGATCAACGAGTGTGACAAGGATGACTTTCATGTCGATGGTAATGTGCCGTTTTGTATTTAATGTAGCAAGGCTGTAGATTACACTTGTAGGCAGGTGATTGTGTAATAGGAAGCGCTAAACCATAAATTTAATGAAACAAAATGTAAACAGCAGCAAACTTGGGATTCTTTTCTGTGCTCACCGCTAGCGTCTCACAACAACCTGGCTGGAGAATGCTGCAGCTCTATTTTACAATAACCATCCTAATGATGAAAATTCGGTGAGTTGAACTAACATGAAAATATATATATATATATATATATATATATATATATATATATATATATATATATATATATATATATATATATTTATATGTGTGTGTGTGTGTGTGTGTATATATATATATATATATATATATATATATATATATATATATATATATATATATATATATATATTTTATATATTTTTAATCTTTTTACAACAGGAAACTATATGTAATATTTGAAGTAAAAAAAAAAAGTTTCTTTGTTTTACTGATTAATGGGACTGGTAAGCTTGTAACTTGATTAGAATTTGAAAGTGTAAAAATTGCATTTTCACTGTAATTATCAATGCCGGTTGCGATTGTTAATGTTATTCTATAGATGTTTGGTAATCTTCTAAGAGAAGGGGTAATGCTGATGTTCAGTTTATACTTGTAATGGTTAGGTAATAATGAAAAATGATAATAATAACAAATGAACAATATAATAGTTTATCAATCGTGTTTGTAAACAAAGACGGTATTAATGCAGGTTAAACTAATATGTATAAATGAGAAGAAACATGCTCAATATATTTAACATTATTTAATGCTGTGTCTTTCTGTGTCTGTTGGACCGACACCCCGTTACACACCATAATCAAAATAGTCAATGTGTTTTTTTTTTTTTAAATATATAGCATAAAATTGCTACTGTGTTGCATTGAAAAAAACAAACAAACAAAAAAAAAAACATCTGCTACAAAAGGATTACTGTATATCTCGGAAGCTGTTCCATTCTGAGTACAGGCTATCATGCCATATGAAAAAAAGCAGTTTGGCACATTTTAGGCCTGCTTTTCAGTCACATATGTAAATGTGCTAAGGTGCCTTAAAAAGGCAAATGTGAACAGGGTTGCAGAGCTAAATATGGGGCGGCCCAGGGCTGGCCCAGTAGTATGAACGGGGTCTAGGTCTGTTCAGTCCTGCACCAGTCCCATCAGAAGTTTAAGAAAAGTAACTGTGGCCAAGATGACCTGTTACCAGCAACCACAAAGCTTACAAAGCAGGGGTGAGGTAAAACGGTGCAATGTTGAGAAGAATAGAATGATATATATGAAATCAGTGTGCTATGGTCCAAGGAAATTATTACATTCTTAAAGGTGGACCAAAATGAACAATAATGTAACACCAAATGGCTGGCCTCTTTTGCTCATAAGGTGTCACACTTAGATTCACACACAGATAGATATAAATTAACGCACACTTTTAAAAATTCAGCAGGGTATTTTTGTTGAAGAAAATTTTTCCTCTGAATACGGCTTGTGTTATCAGGGTCTATGAAACATAGAATAAGAATTTAAAGACTAATACAGTATATTCCTCCTTGGACCCATGTTAAAAATGACTACTGTAACATCCAATATAATAGTACTATGGTATGTACTGCAGAATACTATAGGAAACTACAGGAATATACAGTAGTATTTTTTCACATGGTGAGTCTGATCTTGGCTGCTCTTAGAACCAAGGTTGGATGTGCCTTAAAACTTAGATGGTTGAAAAACCAAATCAGGTGCTGCTGGCAATTGTATTAGTGGCTCAGCAGGGGGCACTGTTCCTTCTGGGCCAGAGCTCTAACAATACCTCAGGATGGTGGTGCTGTGTTGGAGGTGGTACTATCCATTCTGTAAAACTTTTACCTCTTTTGGCTTCAGTACGGATGTGGATTTTAAACAAGATATATTCTTTTAATTGTACAATTTTTAAATGTGAGTTAATCTAGAAAGATTGTGGATGTTCAACTAAGAAACAAAGTAATTGCTTCTTTCCCCCAGGCAACATTGTGTTTCGTGTGGTTAGAGTTATGCCTGTATTTGAAGTACTGGTTTGTATAGTAAGAATCAAAGAGACAAAACAAACTACTACTTTTATGTCCTGGCAAAAGGTATAATTTGTATAAGGGAAGAAGAAAATATTCAGGTGATCATACACCTTCTGACATTTCAGTGTTAAACTTATTTAATAGCTGTAAAGGGCTTTACATAAAGTTGTAAGGGGTATATTCCACACGTGCTTTAGCATATGTTGCCAGTATAGTTGCTCCAGGATTCTTTAAGAGACAACTATACAAAGTTCATGGATCAATAGCTATTAGGAACTGGACAAGCACGATGGACATAATAGCCTCCTTTCATTGATAACTATATTTATTACTATATAGTATATGCATATCACATGGCTTATTAACTATGAAATATGAAATGTAAACAGAAAAGAAAAATGGCAAACATATCCAAAGAACGTTTGAATGTTTAGCTTGTTGAAATATACAGTCCTGCAGTAGCAGAAACCACTCTATATTTAGTGCACCCATTTGTCTGTTTTTCTTATTCTTGAGAACCAAATACAATTCTTTTCTAGACATATACCTAGACTTAATATATTAACAAAAATAATCAAAACGTGAGTAAAACATGTAGAAGTGATATGCTGTCACTGTGGTTTTTTCGCTTGATGAAAAACTAGGCAGTGACATCAATCTCTGACAAGGCTTACAAGATATTGAGTGAAATGTCAGAAACATAAAGTTGATTTGTAGGGCAATCCCAAGAAAAATAAGTGACTCAAGTTATAAACCATTGCCACTATTACCTAGAAATTGTTAGTGTTGTCACATACAGATAAAGACAGCTTCTCTTCGTTGAGACAGATGATATGCTTACAATGGGCATTAATCAGCCAAGTGTAATATACCTAAGGGAAGACAAGACTTTAATCCACCCAAGTGGAGAGATAAACAGACTACAAAAAAATCCTGTCAGAGCCCGTATGGAACATACCTTTAAGGGTAATTGCTTGTAGGTTTCTTTTGGATTCTTCTTCATGTACAACTAATACCTTATGATGTCTTCTCAATTAAATGTGTGTGTGTGTGTGTGTGTGTGTGTGTATATATATATATATATATATATATATATATATATATATATATATGGAAAAAATTAAGAGACCACTGCAAAATTATCAGTTTCTCTGGTTTTACTATTTATAGGTATGTGTTTGGGTAAAATGAACATTTTTGTTTTATTCTATAAACTACTGACAACATTTCTCTCAAATTCCAAATAAAAATATTGTCATTTAGTGCATTTATTTGCAGAAAAATAACAAAAAAGATGCAGTGTTGTCAGACCTCGAATAATGTAAAGAAAATAAGTTCAGATTCATTTTTAAACAACACAATACTAATGTTTTAACTTAGGAAGAGTTCAGAAATCAATATTTGGTGGAATAACCCTGATTTTCTTCCAGGACCACATTGTACTTGGCTTGAGTCATGCCAAAGCTGCCCGATTCCAGCCTTGCTGAAGCACCCCCAGATCATCACCGATCCTTCACCACATTTCACAGTGGTTATGAGACACTGTGGCTTGTAGGCCTCTCCAGGTCTCCATCTAACCATTAGATGACCAGGTGTTGGGCAAAGCTGAAAATTGGACTTATCTGGGGGTGCTTCAGCAAGGCTGGAATCGGGCAGATTTGTCTTTGTGAAGGGTGCATGAATCAAGCCAAGTACAAGGTTTCCTGGAAGAAAACTTGCTTCCTTCTGCTCTAACAATGTTCCCCAACTCTGAGGATTGGTTTTTCCAGCAGGACAATGCTCCATGCCACACAGCCAGGTCAATCAAGGTGTGGATGGAGGACCACCAGATCAAGACTCTGTCATGGCCAGCCCAATCTCCAGACCTGAACCCCATTGAATACCTCTGGAATGTGATCAAGAGGAAGATGGATGGTCACAAGCCATCAAACAAAGCCGAGCTGCTTGAATTTTTGCGCCAGGAGTGACATAAAGTCACCCAACATCAATGTGAAAGACTGGTGGAGAGCATGCCAAGACGCATGAAAGCTGTACTTGAAAATCAGGGTTATTCCACCAAACATTGATTTCTGAATCAATCCTAAGTTAAAACATTAGTATTGTGTTGTTTAAAAATGAATCTGAACTTATTTTCTTTACATTATTCGAGGTCTGATAACACTGCATCTTTTTTGTTATTTTCTGCAAATAAATGCTCTAAATGACAATATTTTTATTTGGAATTTGGGAGAAATGTTGTCAGTAGTTTATAGAATAAAACAAAAATGTTAATTTTACCCAAACACATACCTATAAATAGTAAAACCAGAGAAACTGATAATTTTGCAGTGGTCTCAATTTTTTCCATATCTATCTATCTATCTATCTATCTATCTATCTATCTATCTATCTATCTATCTATCTATCTATTTTTCTAGTGTGTAAGCAATAAGGCATGACAGGGTGTGGGATATACTCTAATATCCACACACCCCGGGTGCGTTAAGTCACGAGGCAAAAACCTGCAATAGTATCATGTGAGAATGTTTGTTTGTTTTTTTTAATCATCCTTTGTTATCGGGGGTAGTAACAGGAGGTATCCATACCAGATTTGTGCTAGTACAGCTTCACAGTGGCGAGAAAGACGTTACTTGCATGGAATACCCGGTTACTTATCAAACTGACTGCAATTTACAGCTTGGTAACATGGAGAACAACTTGGCCCGTGTGAAGAAACAATTTAAAACAATGCAGGGCACAGCAGAACACATGATACCATTGTACCTGGACACATTTAAAAGGTATGTCAGGAACTGTCGAGATGAATTTATAAATGTTCAGCATCAGATCACCCAGCTGTGCAGGGAGTGGGTCCAGCGGCAGCAGGCAGGCAGACTGAAGAATTAACAGCAGGACCACGGGAGAAACAGCAACACAAACATCTTTTAACCCCAAAGTCTCTGTTAAGAGGGACCAAAATCTTTTGTGAAAAGCTGAAAGTTACTTCATATTAATTCAAATGTTATCAGTAAGGAATTGCATTTTAATCACTGGAATTTAAAACAAAGTTCAATAACCGCTTTTGTGTTTGCCAGTGAAATTAAGGTGACATAGTGTGATGGTTTTCAGGAAACAGGCTTCAGTTTCATTAGAATATTACAGATTTGCCCTTAAGAGTGTCCAATTTGGGGCAAGGGCCCTGTTGTCTCTTGGGACTGAAGACCCACACAAGCTCCCCAGTGGTGAAGTGGCGCCCCTGTACCCTGAGGTCATAGTTCCGCTTCTGCCATACACCAACAGCCTGCAACTGGTCTCTGGCAAAGCGGTGGGCTGATTCCAGTCAGTACTGTAACCTCCTGGCATACTTAGGGCCTAGGAGTACACTGGGGGCGTCTGGGGGTTTACAGAAAGCTAGCTCTGCAGGCATGCGCAGCTCATGCCCCAGGGTAGGGGTGCATGCGGTGGAGTCCTGGATGACAGAGTGGCAGACCAAGAGCACAACAGGCATGTGGGTGTCCCAGTCCCGCTGGTGGGCGGTTGAACCTCTCCACCAGTCCGTCGTTCTGTGGGTGCAGGGGGTCGTCCGTGTCTTCTTAATGCCCAGGCGCCGGCACATCCCGACAATGACTCTGGACTCAAAGTTACGCTCCTGGTCGGAATGCAACTCCTTAGGAACCCCGAACCAGCTGATGAACCCCACCAGCAGTGCATCCACGACCGTCTCTTAACGGGCCAGGTGTCTCCCGTCTTGATCTGGTGCTGCACCAGTTGTGTCTGCCCCACATCTTCCGAGGCAGTAGCGAAACCGTGGAGATACTCATACACCAGTTCCCACAGCTGGTGCCGCTTTTCCGGGCAAAGCCCCTTGCAGCTCTGGAGCCAGATTGCATGTACTGCGCTGAGAGCTGGGTCTTCGGTTGGGGTCGGCGGTGGTGAGGAGACTGCTGTGGACACTGGATTACCCATGGCAACTATCACCCAGCCAGCTCGGACTCCTGAGACCCACCTGCAACTGTGCTGGGTCTGCAGGCAGCCTGTCCACCTACGATGCCACTGCCCAGCAGCTGCTGCACCGCCACGCCTGACACAGCAACCTCAGGGAAACACCAAGGGCCTGCATAGACGGGACGACGTGGGCCCCCAACCCAGTCCCCTTCATCGTAGACCACCCAGCTGCAATCCCCACCACCAGGACCCATCTGTGTAGCCGAGAGAGTGGGGGGTCGCTCCCCCTGGAAACAGCCGACCACAGACAGTGCCAGCCAGCTGTAAAAGTAGGAGGGACCACTGCCGCGGACTTCTGCCATGTCTCCATCCAAATCAAGGGGGTCCCGTGCACTGCTCCTGTGGACACCGGCTCAACGGTGACTCCCGTCCACCCCAAAGTGCTAACTGCCAGGGTCCAGCTGGAACCCACCACTGTGCAGTTGCGCACTGTGACTTGAGAGCTAGTGCCAGTGCAGGGAAAGAGCAACCTTGCTATTGAAGTGACTGGACGGACAGTACACCACCCTGTCCGGTTAGCAGCTGTACAGGACCCCTGCATACTGGGCCTGGACTTTTTGCGCGACACAGGCAGACAGATAGACCTCTGGACCAGGACATTGCACATACCGGGGGGCCCGGCTTTGGCTTTAGCCAACCCGAGGGGGCCAGCCTCCCCACTTGGACCCCTCGGGACCACTCTGCTCGACAGTTCCAGTTGCCACTGTTGCAAAATGAGAGACCTCAGTCCTCCCCCGGGCTCCACCACACAGCAGACCACTGGCCCTGTTATGTGCCAGTGTCACCAGGGACAATGCTCAAGGAGCTACAGCCTACACAGCCATCCTCAGGTGCCAGCGCTCGCCAGCCAGTACGGCCCAGGGGAAATCAGCCATTAAGGTCAACGGTGGTTGGACAATGTAAAGCCTCTTCATGTAAACGGGCAATTAAGTTGCTGGCTTTCTCTCTCTCTGTCCAATCGTTTACCATTGCCATTATTTCTAATTGCTTTAAAAAGTCTCGCCAATAGGCCTTACCGTTATACTGCAGATGGCTATAATAGTAGGCCCCTTTGTTGACATCTTGCTGCAGGGCGTGTATGTCCTTGATGCGTATTTGCACTGCTCTCATCTCTGTGCGTGATGTCATTGCGGTATGCGAAGAACCTCCTTCTTCCATGACAATGATGACACAGTGCCCCTCAGTCTGTGGAGCAGCCTGCTGTTCTCCCAGCTCCGCCATCTTGATCCCCCATTTCTACTCGGCCCGAGGGTTCCTGCTTCTCTCTCGCTCTGTGTTCTCTCCTCCCCACGTGGTGCACGTTCTCGTGTCGCTCCTGACCCTCAGCTCAGCTACCAGCTCCTCCAGTCTGGTTTGCAGCTCATCTCCCCTCATCTCTCTTGCCATCTTCACCCCTCACGGCAGGCGCTGTACAAATCCCACTTCTGAAACACCAGTGTAGTGTTCTGTGCTATGTAGGTGAAACAGATTCATGGAGAAAACACATGGGATTCGAAATGGATTTTTAATTGTTAACTAAAATGAAATAAACGAACGGCCAGGGTTCACGCCAAAACAAATACACAACTAACCAATTATCTCTCACTACACTTTCAAGTCCCACGCACTCATTGCTGTCGCTCATTGCTATCCCCCTACTTATAGTCTCCGGAAGACCTTCCCACTACACACACACACTCCAGACGCACGGGCACACACCCACACTAATGCACGCACACCTATACACACACTAAATACACCTGTACAATAAACAGAACATTAAATGAGACATAACAAACAAGACAAACACACTGCCCCAGATGCCGCCATCGCCAGGTTTGTTACAATTATATATATATTTTAAATTGTCATTTAAATTCAATGGAGTCCATGGTTTTCCACATTAAAATAGTCAGTGGAACATAAAGAATTAGATACATAGTAATTGTTTCCTCTATGTGACGCAAGGTTATTTTCAAGGTAATCTTCATGTACCAGCTGCTTCTGGACTGCCAGGTCATAGGTTACTTGCAGAAGCACGATATGTCCTCCAACTTACAGTAACAGCTGGCCTAAATAATCATTCAACAGTCAAGAAGTAATTTATTGTCACTTCTCAAAAAGATACCTGACCTTGAATTGTTTTTTATTTGCAAAGCATAGTCGTTCAGAAACATAATCAGTCCTGTAAATAGGTCCTCTTCCTACAGTGATTTAGAGGATAGACCTCAAACCCCAGTGCACTAGAGTGGACATTTTGAAAAGAGCTTTGAAGCAGTCTTTACAGTTAAGTGTAAAACGTTGTCAGGATATGTGACAGGACAGCAGGAGACATAGCAACAAGAAAGCTGCAGGTTTGAATGCGCTAATGCGCACTTTAATAATAAATAAACAAAAATAGGTCTACACAAAACACTCACAAAAATGTAAACAAAGGACGGGACAACACGGAACACGAAACCACATAACACACACCTACACCTTCACCTACATTAACTCAAATCATTCTATCTTACTAACACCCATGATCACCCTATTTATACATCTGTGGCTGGAGCCTTAATTAATCATTTATCACTTGTCGGCTTCAGCCAGTCTTACGGGTTTTGACAGGAAGTAACTTAACCCCCTCCCTGCCAACCCATTACTCTCCACACCAACACATACACCCGTTTACCAGCAGTGCTTTCGCCCTGTCACACTGCCACAGGATGCTAACAATGAAAAGAAAAATGACAGGTAAAGTTTTAGAACACTTCCATTTTTCCAGTTTTAATTGAAATTTATGCAGTTTAATGTCTCAATGTACTCTGAAATTAAAGCATAGAACAAATAAACAAGTGGAGATAAAAAAAGAAATCATGGAATCGTTTTGTTTAACAACATTTAATATAAATTTTGGACTCATCAAAGTAGCCACCTTTTGCAGATATAACAGCCGAACACACCTGTGGCATTCTTTCTACAATGGAAATCAAATATTGTTCGGAAAGTTCTACCCAACACTTGCAGAAGTTCCCACAAATGTGCTGCACTTGTAGATTGCTTTGCTTTCACCCTTCTGTTCAGTTCATCCCAAACCAGCTCGATGGGGTTTAAGTCTGGAGTCACTGCTGGCCATTCCATGATTTGATATAGCCTGGAGGTATGTTTTGGGTCATTATCTTGCTGTAGGATGAACCTCTGACCAACTAGGCGTATACCAGAGGGTACTGCATGGCGCTGCAAAATGCTGTGGTAGCCGTTTTGGTTCAGGGTGCCACTCACTCTGTGCAAGTCGTCGACTCTGGATCCAGCAAAAGAGCCCCAGACCATCACGTTTCCTCCTCCATGTTTGACTGTTGGTGTCACACACCGAGGAACCATCCTTTCGCCTACTCTACGGCGTACAAAAATCCTGCGTGATGAACCGAAGATTTCAAATTTTGATTCATCGGTCCATAAGACCTTCTAGTCTTCAATAGTCCACTGGTGGTGCTTCACAGCCCAGGCAAGCCTCTTTTTCTTATTTTGCTATCTTAGCAATGGCTTTCTTACTGCCACTCGACCTGTCAAACCTGCAGCTCGAAGTCTTCTCTTCACAGTTGAAACTGAGACTTGCTTACTTCGACCAAGCTGTTGTCCTGTGAGCCGCCTATCACGCAAGCTGTTGACTGTTAGAAACTTGTCTTCTGATTCTGTTGTGGCTTTGGGTTTGCCAGACCTCTTCCTGTCAGAGTTTCCTCCAGTTTCCAAGTGCCTTTTGATGGTGTAGGAAACTATACTCACTGACACCTTGGCTTTCTTTGCAATTTCTCTAAAGGAAAGACCTACACTTTTAAGGGTTATAATGGTCTGTCTGTCTTTCTTTGTTAATTGCCTTTTTCTCGCCATTATGATAGCAACATACTACTTCCTGCAGTACAATACTGTCTAAATAATGCTTAAGAGGGTGTAGTAACACAATCTGTTCCAACACTGCTTTTATACAGACAGAGGGTTTGTAAGGAATCAACAAAAGTTGGGACACCTGTAGGAATTGTTAGCATCAACTTTCAAGGCTTAATTTACTTCCATTGCTGCAGAACAGCTGTAAGTTGTTAACCCATTACTTGTTCCCTGAAAAAGGCCTTTTTGTATAACTGTGAAATGTACATTATTTTTCAGTTTTTGGTAACCTAAACTTTTTTTTTTTAACCTCTGGCAGTTTACCGCTTACCTTTGTACCATTTCGGGTTATTCACTGCTTAAATTTCAATAAAAACTGGAAAAATGGGGGTGTTCTAAAACTTTTGACCGGTAGTGTACATTATTTAAACAGTTATAGCAACATGTGGGGATATACAATGCTATATTTTTCGGGAACCCTGGTACTTACTCTTTAATTGAACTAGCTTGAATAAACAACTTGACCTGCCTCATTGTTCATCCATCGAGAATAAGGCATTAGCATGCTTTAGTTACTGATTAATTGTGCAGTAGTCTTCTGAAAATGTAATTGTTAGTGCTAAACAGGGCCATGTTTTACATACTACACACTTTTCATCTTCATTAACAATGTCTGAATTACTGGTTTCATAAATAGATAGTAAATGGAATATATGTTCTTGTCTAAAAACTCAAATCTATTAGGTAGAGCTTCAGCCAGCATTCTGTGGTGACTGTTAAAAGCCTACAGTAACTACTTGTGCTGCCATGCCATTATATACACCTTGTTCTGTGATTATACTCTTATCAGGCTTGAATGATACATTTTGCTACTGATGGAGTACTCTTTTGGCAGGTGAAATTACTGACCCATATGTAATTTAAAAAAAACCCACAGTATTTCTTGTTTACTGTTAACTTTTTGTGGAAGCACAGTGCCTGTAATTGTGACAGATGTGTTCTGCCAGGGACTGGTCATGTAGAAAACAAGACTTTGCTTCTAAGAGTACTTCTAAACCATACAGGTTTTCAGACAAGCACTGAAATAACAGTAGGGAATTATTCTTCATTAATATTCATTGATGCTAATATACTCCACTGGAGGAAGGGGCATGCTGGGAAGAGCTGAACCCACAGGGCTGTGCTGCATGTGGTACCTGTGGGGGGTCAGCTTTGCCACCAACTATTCTTGTATAATACCATTAAGCTGCACTATGAGTCCCTGGGAAAAAAGAGCACTTAGCTGAATTATTAATTACATGAACTTCAATGATTGATGACTTCTTATTACAAGTACAAAATGTAAACTTTGGGTGGCAGAAAGACTTCTGCATCATAATATACAGTATAAATATCCATTTGTTTGATGGCACACTTTGCATTTAATAAAAAAAAAAAAAAGTCTATCAACATGTAACCCTTTGGACATATGAGCGTCCTTGGTTTTCAAAGAGGCTTAATCCCTCCCCAGGTATGGAGTAATTCATTTTTTCAGCACAGAAAGTACTGTATAAGTGTATAGGAGAAGGAATGTGAATTTAGTTGCTAACCTATAGAAACATATTGCATGAGAAATGTAATTGTCATGGATATTGTACAGTAAATAAACACTTTTGTCAGTGTACTAGGGAATTGTGTTGTGTGACAATAGGTTGATCCCTAGTGGTGTGTGGTGTGATTAGGATAAGCTACAATCTCTAAACAGAGACGATCGTGATAATAAATGCATAGTTTCAAGTTCACTACTCAAATGGATTAAGACCTAGAAATTGTTGTGGCCATGGAAGATTCTCTGTCATACTTCAAACCAACTCTAGATTGCTGAAATTGGTACATTTGTTAACAGACCGAAGATTTACGGGAAAAAGTGCGTAAGTGCAAACATCATAGACCATCGCCATCAGGGTACAAGTCCAACATTGTTGGGTGGACTTAAACAATGCTTAAGTAAACTATAGCATTTATGCAGCCTTCCAAGGTAATCAATGAACCACAGCATAGCAAGAGCACATGCCCCACATCATGGCGATACCTTATTAAATTTGCAGACGACACTAAAGTAGGAGGAGTGGCAAACACTGTTGCAGCAGCAAAGGTCATTCAAAATGATCTAGACAAGATTCAGAACTGGGCAGACACATGGCAAATGACATTTAATAGAGAAAAGTGTAAGGTACTGCACGCAGGAAATAAAAATGTACATTATAAATATCATATGGGAGATATTGAAATTGGAGAAGGAATCTATGAAAAAGACCTAGGAGTTTTTGTTGACTCAGAAATGTCTTCATCTAGACAATGTGGGGAAGCTATAAAAAAGGCTAACAAGATGCTCGGATACATTGTGAAAAGTGTTGAATTTAAATCAAGGGAAGTAATGTTAAAACTGTACAATGCACTAGTAAGACCTCATCTTGAATATTGTGTTCAGTTTTGGTCACCTCGCTATAAAAAAGATATTGCTGCTCTAGAAAGAGTGCAAAGAAGAGCGACCAGAATTATTCCGGGCTTAAAAGGCATGTCATATGCAGACAGGCTAAAAAAATTGAATCTGTTCAGTCTTGAACAAAGAAGACTACGTGGCGACCTAATTCAAGCATTCAAAATTCTAAAAGGTATTGACAGTGTCGACCCAAGGGACTTTTTCAGCCTGAAAAAAGAAACAAGGACCAGGGGTCACAAATGGAGTTTAGAAAAAGGGGCATTCAGAACAGAAAATAGGAGACACTTTTTTACACAGAGAATTGTGAGGGTCTGGAATCAACTCCCCAGTAATGTTGTTGAAGCTGACACCCTGGGATCCTTCAAGAAGCTGCTTGATGAGATTTTGGGATCAATAAGCTACTAACAACCAAACAAGCAAGATGGGCCGAATGGCCTCCTCTCGTTTGTAAACTTTCTTATGTTCTTATATTCTTATCCAATCCAAAAGACATGGCCTAATAACGTGGACATCTAGTGTATATGTTGTATAGTGTATAGGCACCAAAACACATTGATAAAACACTTGTTGAAATGTTATTAAAAATGTTTCTATTTATATTTCTACATTGGTATGAGCCTATTAAGAACACTTAAAAGTATTTGATTTGAAATATTAAGAAAGTAAGAATGTTATATTTTGACATATTTGCGCACACCGATTTTTTTCTACAAAGATAAAATAAATGATTATATTGTGAAAGTTAACAACTAGTTCTGAATAAATGTATTTTTATACTAGTATTGTGCGCCTGTCTTTCTGACTTGGAAAATGAAAACCTTTACAATGCCAGGATGATGAAACTTTTTTTTTTTTTTAAATCTGTCTGACAAGCCCACTACACACCACATGTGATGCGACAAAATTAATACTTTTGATAAGTTTCTTTCAGTAAGTATCCTATTTTTTGCGATTTGTCGTGCACAGCTAGGGAATTGAGCAATCAGAGAACAGCTTCAATACACGGTGACAACCAGGTTGAAGCAGTATCCAAAATGACAGAGGAAAAAATAATACTTGCCATTGAAAAAATAACCAGAGCTTTATGACAAAGAGCATCACAATTATAAAGATACAGAGAAGAAAGAAAATTGACTCCCATATATTATTGCACTATGTAACACAATTTTTGTTCCTGGGTAGTAAGTGTTATTTCCTAATTGCTTGTGCCTCAAAAGTATAGAAAATGGCTATTATTCCCCACAAACTTTGCTTTTGTGACCAGGACAGTGATATTTCAAAATGTCACTATTTCCAATGGGAAAACGGGCAAATGTGTGTCTTTTAGTTCATATAATGTCAGAAAAAAACAACATATGAATCCAAATTAACATGTATTTATACTAAAGCAATACAAAAACGACTACAAAAGATTTAGAAGTGAGTAGTTTTTCGAGATTTACGATTATACTGTATTTACAGTATAATTGTAAATCTCGAAAAACTACTCACTTCTAAATCTTTTGTAGTCATTTTTGACCTTTCATGGACCTTTCTTAGTGGACCACCATCACTTTAGATGTGTATAATCATGTTGCTATGAAAGTTGCTATGTCGCCTGATGAAAAATCGCATTGCTTCTGGTGCCTTGTGCGGAACACCGGAATATATATTATATATATATATATATATATATATATATATATATATATATATATATATATATATATATATTTTTTTTTTTTTTTTTCAAAAAAGAACAGAATCTGCTTTTGATCCCAGAGGAAAACTAGGGTTCCTTTCACTATAATAGTACTAAGAGCATTATAGAATTATACCGTTTGAATAAAAAAAAAAAAAAAATAAAAAATAATTAAAACCCTCTAGTAACCTTTTCATAAAGAAAATGGGAGATACTGTAATTTATCATGAAAGCAAATGAGTCTGAGAATGTTTCTCATGCAATTAACAGTATGCTGGAACATGAACATCACATACAATTATAAAAGGTGACTTATTTCCATATGTTTAAAAATGTAATTTGTTGTGCAGTAGCAGTAGCCTATGTAATAAATATATTAAAATAAGATAACCAAACTCTTCTTGCTGAAATCTCTCATAAGAATATTTCATATCACATCATTTAACTGTTTCCAAGCCACATATAAAGAATATATTTAGATAGTATAAAACAATGGCAGAATAAAAATATATTGTAATTATTTATCTTATAAACAGAGGTGGATTAAGACTTCTTGAGGCCGTGTGGGGCACTAAGTAGAGTGTACCTGCGTCAACAAGACGGCTATGGATGAAAATCAGGAGCAAGGATTGGTGGGATAGAGTAGTTATGAAGGAGTTTTCTGATGCAGAATGGAAGGAAAATGTTCGGATGACTCGTGCCTCATTCAACAAGTTGTGCAACATGATTGAAACCGAAAATGTAACTGTGCGTGATCCTGTCCCACTCGTGATGCGAGTTTCAATTGTGCTGTACAAAACTTGGAAGTTGTGCCGAGTAGCGTGTATTTGGTATTCAATTTGGGGTTCACAAATCTATGTTGCATAAGTTAGGGTTAGGTTTTCAAAACCCTCCATCTGTGCTGTACTTGTTCAACCGTTCTTCTGAATCTGGCTTCCTTCATCCTTTCCACAACCACTTAGAAATGTCCCCATTGCGCTGCTTTCTCCCATCAAGTTGACGCATTATGTCAAGTTCTTTTAAAATACTTAAAAGAAATAACGTCTCCTCTTCGGCCCAAAAGTACTTCGAACCACTCTTACGCGCCATCTTTCAGTCTGCACTTTGTAAACAAAAGCATTAACCCAAGATTCTTTGCGGAAGTCACAGACAGGCACGGGTGTAGGCAAATCCAAATATTCCGAATAAGGTGTTTACATAGCCTAACATTCCAGTAATAATCCACTAGATAGCTTAAAATTCCACCTATCGTATTCTGAATACTCATATTCGGAATACTGCCGATCATATTCGGAATAAGCTGTTTACATGATGTTTTTCATATTCGGAATACTGAAGTATTCCGAATAATAACATAAAATTTGCTTGCAAATAAATGTGGTGAATGACAGGTTTTACAGCAACGGATCCAGTCACATGTTTATTTTCATTATGACTCCAAAATAATTCCACACTTCGATTTACCTCTCGAACTACGTGATATAAACCCTGCGCTATCTTTTGTTCACAAACATTTTTAATATCACCAAGCACACGTGATAAAAAGATCTTGAGACGTATCAAACAAGCGAGAACAACACTGCTTAGTCAGCTGACACCTCCCTAATCGCCTCCTGCTTTAGTGCAGGAAATACTGGTACATTTTACCTTGCAATACGTTATTTGGGAAAGGGTTACAGACGAGTATGTTTTTTTTTTTCCCCGAACCACAAACTTAACATACTTACGAACACATGGATAATGTATTCATCCATTATTATATTATATTCAAGAATATTTATTTGTTGATACATGTCTGCTATATTTATTTACTGCTATATTTTGATCCCCCGGTTACAGAGAGTTTTACTGGGGGCCCCCTCTGGCCCCGTGGGCCCGTGGGTTGAGTAGCCCCAGATCATAAGTGCTATGTTTAATAAATTACTGTTTTTATAAGAGTGTGAAACTATTCAATGGGGTAGAGATAAGATGACCAGTCCCACGTTTGGAACACTGGTCCCAGTGTCCCCAGAACCTTTTTTAGGATGCTCTTTTTGTCCTATATTCCCCCCCCCCAAAGCATCGTCCTGCCTGTAACAGAATATTGCATTTTCTTGCAGGCTGCTGTGTACTACACTTGATGCGATTATTTTCCTAAAACTCTTCTCGGTGGAAGGGTATCTGATGAATCATTCCAATTTCAAGTTAAATAGGTACTTTTTTTGTTTTGTTTTAAAGGAAATAATGAGAAAATTACTTTTATAGTAGCGATAGTGCCCTCTAGATGAAGGCTCTACTGTGTGGTAGTTGACCTTGACTTTCCTTCGGCTCAGAGCGCATAACTCCAGTCACGGTCAATTACCACACAGTAGAGCCTTAAATAACACCCAGTGCAGTGAACATTACCTACTGAACTAGATCATTTATCTTAGCAAAGCAGTGGGAGCTCCAAGATACATTACAGTAAGGTGATAACCACTAAAATGCAAGAAAAATTATACATTTTATATATTACAGTTTCTATTGTACGAATATGACATTCAGTAATATATTCTGTTTCCATAAACTAAAACAATTGATCTGAAAAAAAGAAATACCTCAGACACAAAGCATATTTTCTTTGTGTTCTTTCTGTTTTTTTTTTCAAAGACAAAAACAATCTCTAATCACAAATCACAGTGGGGTATTCAGAACTGTATCGCTGGACTGTACATGTACAAGAAGCCTCTTTATACAGTTTTTATTACAGTACATACATTACTTAATAAGCATTATTTTGCTTCACACAAACCACTAAAGGACATTGTTTGTGGGTAAAACAAGAGCCAATAAAAGAATTAGAGACTGCTTCCCTAGCTAGGACTGCTTCACACCTACAGCACTCCAAAGTGTTTTGAAGGTGCAGTTGTCATCTAACTCTGCTCCATACCTTTAACCCTTTTTGTGCACATCTTGTACTTCATACAATCAGGTTTCTCAGGCTGAAAACTGAGCTCAAAACAAAGTGTCAGGCAACTCTGCTGGCGCATTGAGCCCTCTGAGCATAAAAACTTTCTCTGTGGCTTTGTCATTCAGAGCACTGGGGGGCTGAATAGCAGTTTTGCAAGATGATCATGAGTAGGTTAGGATTACATTAAAGGTTTGGGGTAAAACTGTAAATAAAAGTGAATTTTAGGTGTCTGCATGTTTTCCTGGAAGTGTGATGTTCCTGGACCATTTGCCGCTGGATTTTGCAGCAACGCAAATCCCCATTCAGTAAGTCTTGTAGGTTATCAACCTTCGTCTGCCTTGTGTAAAACACTGATATGAAAATAAATTTAGAATGGCTGCAGGCTGGATTTGTTGATTTTTAAATGTCAAGGCAGAACACAGCAAGAAGCCTTAACACTTATACTTGGTCACATATTCAATATTTGCGGCAGCCTTATTTGTAATCCATTTAGTTTGAAAATGTGACTAATTTATGTGAAAATTCAGCTGCTGAGGCATATGATACATACTGTAGTTGTACCCGCTCTGTGACAAAACAGCAAGCAGACTGCGTTTGAGCTATGGCAGGAATTCAGTGTTAAATTTATATTTTATACCACAGGGAACATGCTGTAATAATCCAGAGTATATATGCATATTTGTGTGTGTGTGTTTTTTTTTTTTTATTTTTATTTATTTTTTTTTATCAATAGGCCTATTCAGCAAAGCTTTAACTTGAGAGTTTTTTTTTTTTTTTTTTTTTTTTAACGTTTTAATAAATTAAATTAAATTAAATATAAGATTCCTGAAACCACCAGTCTAGAACATTCTTCAGATACTAATTGGGAATGATATCAAGGCCTTTATGGGCTTACTTTAACAAAAAATGAATCATAACTTACTGAAAGTCTGGTCTGCCTTTGAAATAAAAAAAGTAAAACCTTTTTTTACCAGAACAATGTGCACATATCAATTATGGTGAATAACACTAAACAGGGGTATCAACTTTGGAAAGCCAAACATATCTGGAATTATGAATTCTGGTATCTGCAGCCATGACACACAGGTACAAACAGACAGTCCTCATAATTGCATAATATGTGCAATGCAAGTGAAAGATTATAGTTTAATTAACCTTCAATAGCACAAAAAGAATGATACAGTGGGCCTGAAAATCAAGTGGCTTCCGACAGTCTGGAACTCGTTGTTTCCATTTGTTTTAACCTGACTTTTATCCCAAACGTTGTTTCCATCTGTGCTGGGGTACTCCCACCCCTATGTGTATTTTATGTTTTATGTGGTGTATTATTGTTTATATGTATGTATGTAGTGGTGCACGGAGTGTGGGTTATGTAGCCCGGGGTCATTTTAAAGTGTATTTTTTTATTCAAGCATGGGGATTGCACAATCATTTCACATGCAGAGTAAAGTGTGTATTTGTATGTGGGGATGGGGATTGTACAAATTATTTCACATGCAGACTGTGTCAGGATTCAAGTGAATGATTAATTAGCAAGCAAGTCCCGACACAGCTGTAGATAAAAGGAGCAAGAATCACTCACTCTGAGTTGGGAGAAACTAAAGAAAACTAAAACAATTGCTACTCATGCTGACATAGCTCAGCACGATACCTGGTTAGTATTCGCTGTGTTTTGTTTTTGTCTATTTTTGGCACTCGCTGTTTTGTTTGTTCTGTGTTTTGTTTTTAAATCGTTTATTTATAATAAATCTGTGCAGCAGTGCTTCATTCGCCATACTGTGACAACCATCATGAAACGAAACACTATTCTGCTGTTTTCTAACAGGTGGAATGGGTGAAATTTACATAAAGGTGGCAGAATAACTATTCAGTATTTGAATGAGAAACCTGACACAAATGACCGTTTTTACAGAATTTCAGGATTTCAGTCAATGGACAGGTGGTGTAGGTGAAATTGGTATGTATATTTGGTATATTTCCTCTCACAGTTTAAATTAGTCCCTGTGTGCCATTCTGCATATGAGTGGGGGAGTTTATATGATGCCATAAAGTTCTAAAAACACCTTCAAATCTTCCAATATGTTCAAGTGCCTCTCCATAACGTTATAAAAACACATTCCAACTTGTTTTAGTGCCACATAAAAGGAAACCTGTTAGAACTGATATTAGGGTAAAGAATGTTTTCTCTTTTATAGAATGTTTTCTGCCCAAATTGGGGATGGGCGAAGATACATAAATGAATGATTTTAACTGTGCATTTGAAGATATGTGCGCAAATACAATATCACATTTCATTTTCTATTTACCGACTTTCCTCGATAAAAACTGAGAAACCAGGAGTAAAAGTGCTACACATTTCAAATGTGTGGCTGAAATGACTACTTTGTATTTATATCAGAGTGAAGTAAAGCAACAACTGGAGTCATTCTAATGTGATAAGCACACTAAATTGAAGCAGCACTCAGGGGAACAGATGACAGATATAGGCAGATAGTGGTGACAACATTCAAAGCCTAAGATAGCGATGGGGGGGGGGTGTGTTTCCTAACAGATGATGAAACAGTCCTTGTCATATAGCCACAGTTTCTCTTCAAATAGTGAAAACAGTGGGCAGTGAAATTAGTTATGTACTAGGCACTTTTAGATTATATAACATGTATAACAAATTTATAAAAATTGTAATACATCTTTTTTTCTATGCACAGATGTATATTGAATACAGTATGCACCATGTTAAAATAGATCACAAAGTATTCACTTAAAATCTTGTGAATAAAACACAATTCTAAAGTTTCAGAAAAACATCACTTTTTATGTTTAAACGCAGTTCCTGCATACAATCTTTTGTGATTTACAAAAGGTTGTTTCCTAGACTTCCAGG
This sequence comes from Polyodon spathula, assembly GCF_017654505.1. Lineage (NCBI taxonomy): Eukaryota > Metazoa > Chordata > Actinopteri > Acipenseriformes > Polyodontidae > Polyodon > Polyodon spathula. The sequence goes on from NC_054536.1 coordinate 33,377,956, forward strand.
CCTGGAGCAGACAAGTTTAACAAGATTGTTTTTTTACACCCATTGGCTTCAGTTAGTTTTTGTGTGAGTGGTAATAAACAGGTTAACAATTAGAAAGTTACCTTTCTAATAAGCTGTAGCTACATTGTTGATCCATCACACTCATATATCTGCCATTTCACATTTCTGCCATTACTTTCACCCATGAAAAACTGGGTCTAAAAGCTCTTTTAATAAGATAAAGGCATGCTACGTCTGTCAGTGTAGTAATTGTGAGGAACCTGTGCGTGGTACTGAATAATGTTTCAGAATCGTCTCAATAGATGAGTAGGAATTACCTCTCCTAATAGCTCTAGACTAGACAACAGAACTACAGTTAGATCAGATGATGTGTGCTTCATGAACATGCTGCACGATGGGTCCCAGGCAAGTTTATGTAGACATTCATGATCTGACGCACAGCAATTTATGAATTATATTTTATTTTTAAATGGCTTGCTTTGGCTAATTCATACCGGGAACTGTCACTACAGGCCAGCATGAGCCCAGACTACACTGCACTGCTGCACCACTATTGTTGTCTTTCACCACACCTGCACAAGAGCTCGCACTGTCTGGAGATGTGGCCGTGTCCGTGTTGAGTGTTATTGTTATTGTATTATTATTTCAGGCCTGAACCATGGGGTTTATTACTGGTGATACACATTGCTGTATAAAGCCAGTATTATTATTTAACGGTGCCAAACTTTTTAGACCGTGAATTTTGTTATCTGTCGTTGTTTGTAGCAATGCATCACTTACATACCCATGCAGTACTTACCACTTTGCCACAGTCACCTACCAACCCTAACCCCTACCCTCATGCATGCCACAATAACATTAAGGCACTCCAGGGGCTGGGTAGACATGATAGTTTTGGTCAAAGAGGGCGACTTAAGTTGGGACTTTGGGTGGTAGGCCGCATAATAAAATGCAATATGTGCAATAAATATAACATACCTTTATATATAGACCCAAGACACGCATATTTTTGGCTGTCTTTTCTTTTGGCCTCTGAAATATTATTTGATGTATTTTATTTATTTATTTTGGATAGTTTTGACTTCATCATGTTTGTATTTATACCTTATTGGCTGGTTTCACAGACCCAGATTAGCATTAATCTTGGTTTATTTTACCTAAATGAAGATTGGGTAGTCCAGGACTAGTAGTAATCAGGGTCTGTGAAACTAGCTATTTATGTATATGTTTATGGGGACATCCTAAATGTGGCTTAATGTGTTTAAATGGAAAACAAATGCTTACAAACTTTGCCAATATCAGGCTTAACACCAGTGACAAAATAAATAAATCCAGAACACTGGCTAACACAATCACACGACTCTCCCCGTTTTCATCCATGCAGTTTAATTACAAAAGTATGACTTAGTTTATGATAGTATTGGCAAGTGTCAAGCTTGCTATCTGCAAAGTCAGTAAACATTTGTTTTTATATTTCAGCACATTAAGCCGCATTAAAAGCTTTTCACATTACGTGCAGTTCACATTAAGCAGGTTATTTTTTAGGGCTAACGTGATTATTATGTGTGTATTTTAATGAAACCAACTAATTATTATTATTATTATTATTATTATTATTATTATTATTAGATTTCAAGGAATTTACCTAGTTTCTGCTTGAGTGAGTTTATGCAGCTGATTTTTTTCAGCAGTCATTTGGGCCAGTAATCACTGAATCACCCCCCACCCCACCCCACCCCCATTGCAGCTGAGATCGGCGCCCTTGGCTGCACGTGTGTCTTGTTTACATGTTCTTAAAGCTACAGTAGTGCTGCGCTGTGAGGTGCTCTGCGATGCGCGCTGTGATATTGAACAGAAAATTAACTTGTAATGGCACAAGTGTTTTCATTCCAAGAAAATATAGAACAATCTTAGAAATCTTTGATGACAGTGCCATCACAAGCCACATTTGGCCTGCGGGCCATACTTTGGGAACCCTTAACATAAGGCGTTGTGTCTTGTAACTCTTTAAGTGTGCGGTTATATCATGTCAACCCATCCCCTGTCATGCTTCAAATAATCATGACTGTAGTGTTAGAACAAGCTCAGAAACTGAAATAAAACCAAGCACGTTTCAGCTCTGAGAGAGTCGAAAATCAATTGGTCATTTCTTGGGACTTACATTATATTTTAAATTTTCAAAGTGACCCTTATCCACTTTTTGAAGATGTGGGGCTCTGCCTTTCAGAATCACGAGAGAAAGTAATATTCTCAGCTTGAACACATTTAATCCAATTTTTATTGTTTTACTGATTATTGATGAAATCTCACCTTGGGTTTTGATGAAATGGGAATCCTAAATTGGCAAGAAAAAAAGGGGTTAAAATATATAAAATGTTCAGAAGTTTAAGGTTTATTTTCCATAGGTGGAGGAGCGAGGGTAAGTCTGATTGTATGGCAATCCACAGTATAAACATGCAGGCACAGGATTGTGGGACATCACCATTTATGTAACATTTATTTACCTGCTTTCAAATATTTTCTGGTTTCATACAACACACATTGTGCACCCTAAACCGAAAAAGCTGAACTGTACTAGCCAGCCCCAAACAATCTAAAGGGACAGTGAAATTTATCAAAAGTATTTTCCCTAAATAGGTCTTATATAAATTGACCAGACGTCTCATTGTGGACGGGACAGTCCCACTTTTGGAACACTGGTCCCAGTGTCCCCAGAACTTTTCTTCCACCACTCATTTTGTCATCCATGGTTTTTGTATATCTGTGTGCAATTGACTTTGCTTCATGTGTAGTCATGGGTGAAAGTTGCAGAAATCAACGCTGCCATGTTACTTCACCATGCCATGTTTACATACAACACAGTGCACTGAAACTTGTCAACACTTTGTGCATCAAAATATTCCATCACAACAATAGAAGGGACTGTAAAATGTGACAAAAGTATTTGGAAACATATTTTCTATTGAAATAAGTCTATATTCACCTTCACCACAGATACCCTCTAAGAAACGTATGTCAGTGAACAATAAAAAAAATAATTTGTGAACTAGTAATTTTTTGTGAAACTCATGTTGTAAAAATATTTAAAAAGTTAAAGTTTTTTTTTTTAAATTTCTTTAAGTATACATTTGATGTTGTTTTTAGCGATAATTAAATACAATCGTTTCAGATCTCATTGTAGCCAATTCGTTTCTTTAAAAATGTATTTACATTGATAGTTGAGTAGCTGACTGCAGGAGCGCCGGAGCCGGGGGGAGAGGGGCCATGGCCCCTTACTTTTAAGAGTGGGGGGCCATGTCCTCTCACTTTTTGACAAAAGAAACCGGTGCTATGGGAGGCCAATGTGAAGAGGGAGGCTGAGATTTCAGCACACCGGCTCTGCCTGCGTGCAAGCTGTGCCTGGTTCTATGTCAACCCTGATTTCCTCCAACAAATCAAAAATAATACAGTTGCTTAGCTGATATCGAGCTATAATTTAATCCTCAGGGAGATCAAAAAGGGTAATGCAGACCCTAAATACTCTCCCTTCTCAGCACTCTCCCTGTTCCTGGGTTAGGAGCCTGCACTCTCCGTCATAAGAAATACATTATGACTGCCATAATGCTCTTTCCTATCAGCTGCTTTCTGACTTTTTCTTTGCGCCTAAATAAAATCAATTTGACATCTTACATTTGTGGACTCTTCCACTTCATAAATCACATTTTAATTTCACAGACTTCATTTACAAAAGAGCCCCACCTACAATTTGTCCATGCATATAATTAAGGCTTGACACGTCTTAACTACATGGCTAATGAGCGGTGGAGCACATTTTGGCAGTGCTAATACAACTGTAAGTCATCCTGGGTAAGGGAGTCTGCTAAGAAATAAATTACAATACTGCCTTAATTTGCTAAAAGTGTATTTGTTATTGAAAGTGCTTTACAGTGCTTAACTTAAGCTTGGCAACTTTTCTTTGTTTTTTTTTTTTGTTTCTTTTAATTTTACTGACCACTACTGCCTGTTTGGGGTAATCAGTTATAGTTAATATACATAATATATTATATATATATATATATATATATATATATATATATATATATATATATACACACACACACACACACACACACACACACACACACACACACACACACACACACACACTGAGTGTACAAAACATTAGGAGCACCTTCCTAATATTGAGTTGCACCATATTGAGTTACAGCCTCAATTCGTCGGGGACTCCACTAAGTGTCGAAAGCGTTCCACAAGGATGCGTACCTTGAACGGGGCAATTGTTTATATCTTTTTACTCCTAACTCTCTCCCTTTCTCTACTCACCGAACACCCATGTTGACTCCAATGCTTCCCACAGTTGTATCAAGTGGGCTGGTAGTGGATCTGTACTCTGAATAGCTCAGTCCATCTCATCTCACAGATGCTCAATTGGATTGAGATCTGGTGACTGGGCAGGCCACTGCAGTAAGCTGAATTCACTGTCATGTTCATGGAATCATTCCTGGACAATCTTAGCCTTGTGGCATGGGGCATTATCCTGCTGAAAAAATCCATTAGCAGATGAATACACTGCTGCCATGAAGGGATGCACCTGATTGGCAATAATGTTCAGATATCCTATGGCATTCAAACTTTGCTCCACTTTTATCAAGGGGCCCAATGTGTGCCATGAAAACACACCCCACACCATCACACCACCACCACCAGCCTGCAATGTTGACATGCGGCATGATAGATGCATGCACTCATGTGGTTTTCTCCATACCCTAGTCCTCCCATCAGCGTGAAACAGCAGGAACCAGGATTCATCAGACCAGGCAATGTTTTTACAATCCTCCAGTGTCCAGTGTTTTCGTTCCTTAGCCCACTGCAACCACAGTTTAATTTAATTTATTTATTTTTACTGTTTGTAGCTGATGATTTTTAAATCTCTTTTGAAATTAAATAGTATTCTCTTTGATGTGAATGGTTATCTAAGTGTTTTTGTGAAGCCTTCTTCAGGTTGGTAAAAGAAGAAAAAAAAAGATAGTCTTTGTCTTCAAATCAAAACCACTTGTTTATTGATGCATGCAGGGAACGCTCCTTCCAAGCACAGAAGAAGAACTCATTCAACATTTGGCATTCGAACTCATTCATACATTTATATAGCAAATTCAAACCCTGTTTCCTTCCTGCTCTAGTCAGCTCGGGACAGCGTCCTATTAACCCCTCCTGTCTTATTGTGCCATGTCCAAAATACTAGTATTGTGTGCCTAACTCTGAAATCTGATAACCTTTCTTCTGTTTGCTATCCTCAGCCCAAACCATGAATGCTCCCACTGTGCATGCAGATTGGTCTTGCTTTGGTATTTCAGAAACACTGTGCATTCCCAGACTTTGTGGCTCCTGCTTTGGTTATGTCTATTGTCATTATGAGGTGGGGGGTCTTACCATGACCTCCATTCCATACATGAGTGTGACAAGCTGGCCTGTGTAGTTACGTCAGACCTGGAAGAACAGACAATACTGCGAGTGAATTGAACGCGCTGCTTGTGCAGTTTAATGACACACAAAATAAAACTGTTGAACAAAACAAAACACTCAAAATAAATGACACAATGGCCAATTGAACAGACAAAAAAACAGTGGACGAAACAAACAACAAGTATCGTGCTGGTCCTCCAGCATGTGTAGCAATTGTTTATATCTTTACTCCTAACTCTCTCCCATTCTCCACTCACCGAACACCCAACCCCAAGTGAGTGAAACACTGCATCTGTTATGCAGCTGTACTGAGACTTGATTGCTTATCAGTCATTCAATTGGAATCTTGGTACATCTGCATGTAAACTAATTGCTTCCACCCTAATACCAGTTTAATCTGCATGTGGAATGATTGTGCAATCCCTGTGCCTAAATACAAATATACATTTTAAATAACTCGTGATAACCCACACTGCGTACACCAATACATACATACATATAGCAGACAACATAAAACACAAAATATGTACATGGGCAGGGCACCCTACCACAGCGAGGTACCCAGTTGTAGAAATACATGAAAACATGTAACACAATGAAATAAAAAGGTCCTTACTTGCCCTTTAACCTTTTTCAGTCCATTTATTCAGCGCCTGTCAGGTGTGTGAGGTCTGATGTATTATCACACAAACTGTTTATTTTACGTGCGCTGTTTAAAAGTAATTTTATTCACAGTAAAACAGGTTTAAAAGGCACTGCATATCAAAAGGACATTGTGTATTGTGGCAGCACCCCCTTTATGGATGGTTGACTTCTGACTGACCCTGGAATGAACTGTCAAACCATCCAGTCTGGGGCACATTGTTCCTGTTATACTGTGTCCTCAAAGGTCGGGAGGGAGATTTTTGACTTGGATTCATTCGCTCTGTCACAGTCCCATATCCGTTATAACTGGGTGTAATGTGTGGGGCTTACCTTCAGCGGTGCAGAAACCCTGTTTCTGCCACATTGGTAGGTATAAGGTCAAAAGATTGCAAACAAAACCGCTATCTGAGTGAATGGTGAGCCTTCCTTCAAAGTATTGGAGGGCTGCCAGTACAGCAATGACTTCTGCTCTCTATGCTAAGTCTGTGGGCTGACACTTAAAAAGCAGTTTTTGTTCTGTGGCTGGTGCCCAGGAGTGGACACCAGTGTAGTAAATGTCTTCTCGATAAAATCGCAAGCCATCTACATAGACGGAAAGTGAATCAGCAAGAGGTGTGATGCTGACAGTGTCTGCGGTTGCATACTGTTGGACAGTGCAGTTATGTGGCTTGCCCTCGTATTCTAGCATAACTGCTAGTTAGTATGTGAACAAGTGTTTGACAAATATGTTTGGCATGACAATTAATTCCCAGGGTTAAAAGGAAGTCGGTCATCTAGAAACAGGGCGGAACTCCGGCTCACTAACTCATCGACCCAGAAAGGAAATAATGTGGCAGCCGCGGATTGGAGGAGTGGTTGCAATTATTTACCAAGCGGTCATGAGTGACGGTACAAATAGGTAACAGAGTGACGTGATCTGTTCGTTCATTATTGGTTAAGGAATGACCCAGAAGGACCAGTATCATGTGTATCATATCGTGATTGTTTTATTTGTTTGTCTCTAATTGGTATCTGTTGTTTTTATTAGTAGACAGCTAACACTGAGCTGTTGCCAGAGGCCAGCACAAACCCTGACATCACTACACCTGTATCACGATAACTTGACTTTTATTTGCACCATGAGCACTATCACCCAGGACTGGTGACAGTGTTTGGATATTGTGTATGTATTAACTGTGTGTTTATTATTTGGGACTGCAAACCCGTTTTATAGAATAGTGCAATACACATTGCTTTCTATTGCCTGGGATTATTGTTTTGGTCACCAGACCTGGATTAAAAATAAAATCTCTTTTCTGATTGGATTAACACTCTCTGTCTCTTCATTGTGCACCTCATCATTCCTACACCTGTACCCTGCAAACCACTTTTCCTCAATCTCCCATGCACTTTTTGCATTAGTACTGCAGAGATGCTTTTTCCTGATGCTGCTACCTCAAATAATGGCAGCATATTTTCTGGGCTACGCAATGAAATCAGTACCTGTTTTAATGCCTCAAATGAGGCATGTGACCCATGATCCCATTGCAGAGTGGTTTGCTTGCCTGGGTTACCCATCAGGTGTTCCTAGAGGGGGGCAGCTAGTTCGTTCTATCCCTCTAAGAAGTCCAGACAGAATCAAAGTATGCCCAAAAAGGATTGGTGCGGTGATGGTGTGTGGGCATGGCAGTGTTTGTACAAGTTTGATTTTTTTTTTTAATACAAGGTACGCCGCCCTCCCTCAATCTGTACCCCTAGAAAACAAACAGATGGTTTCATTAATACAGCCTCTTTTGGGTTCAATTTCAACCCTATGTGTTGCAATAGGGAGAGAACCTCCTCCAATAGCTGATAGTGCTGCTCATCCATTTCAGTTTGCAGCAGAATGTCGTCCACATACCGAATGATGTTACCTGGTTGGCAGTTGTTAGCCATACATTTGTGAAACAATGTGGGTGCATTATGGTACCCTTGGGGTAACCTTTTCCATGTGTATTGGTGGTCCTGAAAGGTAAACGCAAATTTATACTGGCTATCTGGATGTACTGGTATACTCAAAAAGCCATTCGAACCAAGGTTCGAATACACTGTTGCAGATCCTTTTAGCTGTAACATCATGTCTGGGGTGCTTGCTACCAGTGCAGCCACACTGGATGTGTGTTTATTCAGTTGTTTCCATGACCTGTCTGGTTTTTTTACTGTCCACACGGGGGAGTTAACCGAAGATGCACATGGTTTGATAACACCCTGTCCTAACAGTGATTTTATAGCAAGCAAGACTGCTGATTCTGCTTCCTTTGGGTAGGGATACTGCTTTTGTGGTGATGGGTCAGTTCCCCTAACCGCCACCATCATAGTTTTTACTCAACCACAATAATTTTTGTGTTGTGCCCAGACTGCACTATGTTTTTCTGATACCCCCTGTAATGCAAGGATCGATATGTTTAATAGCTTACCCAGATCATAACAATTTAAACTGCATGGCAGTCACTGATTAAAGTGGCTATTGATTGTCCCTTTGGATTAGCAGGTCCCTGCCAGATGGTCCTGTTAGACAAATCAATTGTTAGCCAGGCTCTGGCTTTACCATCGGCCCCCAAGATGCTACCTTCATGTGTAGTGTGTTGTAATCTTACAAAGGGGTAGATCAAAGGATACTTCCCCAAGCCTCAGGGGAAATGGAATTGAAATCTTAGTTTTAATAACTTTACCTCCTATTCCCATTAATTGTATTGTTTTACCGCTTGATGGTAAGTCAGTTTGAGTCATCAGTGAGCATGCAGTGCCTATGTCAATTACAAATCTGTCTTGATGGCCACAGGGTCTACCTTCTAAATCTGTTATTATCTGACTCACTGCTGCCACTGAGACCTGGTCCCTTCATGCAGAATGTGGTTTCCCTTGACTGTGGCTTCCTGTACCTTTCAACTCCTGTAAGAGCTGCAGGCACTGTGCTAATGGGTCTGCTGCTGCTGGGAGACCAGAGGTGATATTTTGCCCCTCCTGTCCACCACCCCTTGCCCAATACTGGTGTTTTTCAATACCCATCCTTACAATTTGAACACTGTTTGACTACTCTGCAGTCTCGAGAGAAGTGTCCCATTTTCCCACAATTGTAACAACTCTGTCTAGTGTTGCCCTCATTTGTTACAATTGCAGCAACTTTTTTCTTTGCCTCTGTGTTTAAATGCAACTCATTCCAGGCTAACAAACATTCGGAAATACTTCAACCAGTACCTGTTGGTATGGTCTATAACACTGTGTAACAAATTTTTTCGTTCACATAAAGTCAGAAAAAAACAACATATGAATCCAAATTTACAGTATAATCGTAAATCTCGCAAAACTACTCACTTCTAAATCTTTTGTAGTCATTTTTGTATTACTTTAGTATAAATACATGTTAATTTGGATTCATATGTTGTTTTTTTCTGACTTTATGTGAACAAAAAGACACAAATTCACCCGTTTTCTCATTGGAAATAGTGATATTTTGAAATTTACCTGTACTGGTCACAAAAGCAAAGTTTGTGGGGAATAATAGCCATTCTCTATACTTTTGAGGCATAAGCAATTAGGAAATAACACTTACTACCCAGGAACAAAAATTGTGTTACATAGTGTAATGACAAGTCCCTTGCAAATTGTGTCAGCATATGCACAATAGCACACAATTTGTTTATATTTTATAATTATCAATTGCTAAAATCAACCTATACAGCACCTCTATGTGTGTTTGATGTGTTAACAAAACCCATAAGGAAGTTAGTCGGATGTTGTCCTGGTTTCGGGACTGCATATAATATTTGGGACAAATCCAGGTGGCGAAGGTAATTAACTGCTTCACACATGAATCAGGTACATACATCATGTTCATCATCATCAGTTCATCATCAGTTCATCATCAGTTCAACGGGGTCAGTGCCACCGTGGTAGGTACCACTACTGGTAAAACCGAACATAAAATCCTACAACAGTCTTTGTTTGTCAGATTGTATGAACGCTGTAAGATTCAACACTTATCACACAAGGCGGTAGGATCTCTGGTCCTGTCCCACTTGGGCAACTGTTCTTTCATTACATTCAATTCACTGACAGTCAGGGCTTCATCAAACTGTTGGTCCTCATATGCATATACAGTATTACCAGGCTGCATGCACCGGTCCGTTCGAACCCTTTGTGTAAACAGCAGAGTAATCCGGTAAGCTCCCTTTGCTGACGGTCCACTTTTATCACCCGGAAGCTATAGAATTCTTGATCTAGTTACCGCCCCCTCTTCTACTTCTCATTCACACTCTCCCCTTTGATGTTTGGCTTCTGCACCATGTAGTGGTCCACCTTAATCAATTTCCTCATCACCTTCCTAATCATTTTCTGTGTCCTCATTTGGCTGTATCAAACACAATGCGGCTACTAGCCGCCCCATCACAGCAACGTTATTCTTTGCCTTAAATGTTTTCTTTTTCCATTCTTAGTTGCTGTACTACTTCTCTGTATTTCTTCTCACCTAACACCTTCCATAATTCTTTGTAATCAATCCGCATGTCTTTTAAATTGCTTTCTGTTTCCTTGCAGTTCTTAGTTTCGCTATACATCGTTGGTGATCTGCATTCTCTTTGTGGAGTGCCAGCTGTTGTGTAGCAGCCAGTTCAGCCAACATAGCTTGCAAAGTCTCATTTAATCGCTTGACCTCAATTTTTAACTCTTTCACCTCTACAGCCTGCTTCTTGCAACTGTCTCATGTGAATGTATATCGTTTGCTAATCTCGGCAACGGTTTGAGTCGTAGCCAGTATGCAATTAGCTTGTTTCATTTTTGTATTTTTTTTCTGTCAAATTGCTTTCCCTACACTCATCTCTCAGATTTGTATAAGGATCATTTGTATTGTTATTTAGATATGAGCCTCTCTTACAGTGTTTCTTTAAATAAACAGGTCAGTGCCTAACTGACTCAGCACTCATTGGTGTCCTCTCCCTTTGTTTTAGACATTTTTTATCTGTCTGGAGGTTTGATATAGCACTACACAATTAAAAAAAAATTCATGTATCAATACAAAGAAAATACTATACACACAAATGTAAGTGGTATGTCTTTGTAATACTGTGTCATCCTTCCTAGTTCTGAAGAGGTGATATACCAGAAGCAGTCTCCGTCTGTAAACTGTGTCCTGGTTCTGAGCTTGGGAGTCAAGTTGGGTGGTCAGGTTTTAATGCAGTCCAGTCTCAATCCTCCCCGGTATTTTGGAAGAAAAAATCAGCAAACAATCTGAAAGGCGGCTCACCAATGATTTTTTAAATCTGTTTTGAAATTAAATAATAGTCCCTTTGATGTGAATGGTTGTCTAAGTGTTTTCATGAAGTGCTGAACTTTCATTTCTTGTGTCGGGTCAGTGTTTTAAAGGGGCAACAAACCTTTTAAACTGTGTTGGCAAGTGAAGGGAGTGTTTATCCTTCACATATGGTGGCAGCAGAAGTGAGCACCCCTACAGACACAGAATTCGACCTGCTGCTCCACAACTGGAAGCACATACAAAGAACACTGCTGTCTCCTGAGCTAAAAGGGGTAGAGTCATTGCCATTTCTGGAGCCATGGGCTTCAGACGAGGGGGAGGAGGTGAGAAGCTCACCTCCACTACAGATCCCGTCAGCCCTGCAAATCGGTCTGGCACTGATAAGGGTGGTCCCTTGCCTGTCCAGTCGGATACCCTGCCAGAATGTGTAGATCTCCCTGTGCTCAACCTTGCTCCCAGGTCGTGGCACCGGCGAGCACAATTCCTCATCTGTGCCCTTAGTATGCTCCTCCTGAGTCTCAAGACGTCATGCCGTGGACAACAGGTGTCACGTGCATTCCCCTTCCTTCCACTATGTTCTCCCTGGAGCCATGGACATTGCTACGCCAGTCCCAGGATTTGCACCTCTGTTAATCGCTGCACCCTCCCGGTCACCGGCCTATGCATCGGTTGCCTTGGAAAAGCTGTGTGGGTCCCTTGTCGGTTCGTGGACTGTTCTTGGGAGCGGCAGAGAAAGAATTAACCCACCCTCAAGCCCGCCTGTAGAAGAGGGTAAAGATTAAAAAGATGGGACTCGAATAGAGCTAAGTTTTTTTTTTTTTTTTGTAAAAAGTGTGTGATAGTGCTGCACCTTCATCTCTTATATGGAATTCCCCTAATCCCCCTTCCTATTCTGCAGTATTCTGTGTACCCACACTTGTTGTCTCGGTCTTCTATGCCTTCTGTTGAACTGTTACAACAGGAGTATTTCTTAATGTTCCTCATCACTGTCCCTCATCTTGCTAGAAATAAAAGTGGGTGTGTACTAAAAAGTTGATTGGCATTTGCTGTACAATATATCGGAGCCCTTTTTCATTCTAGTTTGACCGTTCCCTAAACGATTTATGGTTACTTTATTGTTATTACCATTCCAGGTGTGACCGGGGCTTAAGAGTCAATAACTAAACCCTGCTTTGAGGTGCCAAAGACAAAGCCTTATATTTTGACGGTCTTACATAATTCTATTCTGTGATTGAGACAGACTTTTAATTCTTTCACTTTTAAACTCTACAGTTTCCCTGTTAATAAGTACCTTTGTTTATTACTGCAACACTGTGGCTTTTATTAACTTTTAAATGTAATTCTGTCAAAAAGTTGCTTTTTTCTTTTGTAATACAAAAGCCACCATATTTAAATAAATAAAACTCAAATAGATATAACATAACTTTTTTTTTTTTTTTTAATTTAGTTGTTGACAATGTTTTTTTACCCTGGTTTTCTCCCCAATTTGGAATTGCCCAATTACTATTTTTATCCCAGTTCACCGCTGCAATCCCCTGGCGACTCGGGAAACGGAGGCTGGAATATGTGTCCTCTGAAATGTGTTCCTGCCAATCTGTCATTTGCACTGTGAATCCACAGCGAGGCCACCAGAGCTATAGTGCTGGAGGACAATAGATCTGATGGCTCCACTGCAGAACCGCAGGTATCCTATCGGCCAAAGGGGTCGCTGGTGCGTGGTGAATCGTGGATTCCCCTGCTGACCTAAGCCCTCCCTACCTGTGCAGTGCTTGGCCAATTGTGTGCCGCCCCCTAGGAACCCATGGTCACGGTTAGCAGTGACATAGCCTGGATTCTAACCTGTGATCTCCAGGCTATAGAGCACATCCTGCACTCCACGCAGCGCGCCTTTACTGGGTGCGCCATGACATAGTTTTTTTAGTTTTAAACATTGTTCTGTCTAGAAAGGGTTACTTTTTTCTTTCGCTATATGTTAATACCTAGGCTCTGTATTTAGTTCCCCAAAAAGTATGACTTCATTTTCAAGCTGAATTAAACCAGATGCCTGCTTCTGCCAAGGTTAACACAGGCTTCCATGCGCGATAGTGCTTATTAATTTCAAGCTAGGGGAGGCCCTATTTTTAAGTCTGAACAGCTTCCAAGAGTGTATGTACTCTAATAACAAAGGCACACTGACAAGCTTTTTTTCTAAAGTTAACATTTGTTCAGTTTTCTAAATTTACATTATTATTCTGTTCATAATTTGCTACAATAGTATGTCTACTGGTTATATAGTCTTTAAAACATTTATTACAATTTTTTAACATTGTCAGTTAGTACTGGACTCTTATTTTTAATTGTAATATGTTCTTTCAACAATAATATTTTTATTTGTATAACACTTTAACTTTAAATGGTTTTATAACATGTATTTCAAATTCAGATACTTCAATATAGCAGTCTCTTATAAATTGTAATTTTATTTTACTCCATTGTATACACAGAAGGCAAGATGTTCATTTTTAATTAGGCACCTGCTTGGCAGCAAATGCAACCTTGAATATTAAAACTCAGGACTGCTATACTTTGATACAGACTAACATCTTCATGCATTTACAAAAGTTGTTATATTACGTTTCTTATTTTAAAATCTCAGTCTTCTATTTAAATACTTTCATTTTGTCTTCTTGCTATAGTAGAACCACAAACCTATTTTAGTTAAACTGTTTCTGACATATTAACTGTGCTCCATAGAGTTTTCTGTTCTCGCTGGATCAAAATGTAGAGGTTCTGAGTCTAATTAAAAAAGATGGCTTTGCCTGATAAAAGAGATTTGGAACTTTCAGCAGGTCGGCCTGACCTTACACATTCAGTAATAGTATTTTTTCTACTGTTATACTAGAATAAATAGGAATATGGAATCCTACAATATTCTCACAGACTAATACAGAGTACATTGTAACATGTTTTCTGAATAGTGGTTTTTAACAATTTGTTTTATATTCTTTTAAATACGTTACAGTTATTTCAACATTTGTCATAGTAGCTGTGTCAGTCTTGGTTAGTCTTTAAAAGCCTGATACCCGCAAAAAACCTAAATCTTGTTAGCTGGTCTCCCATCTCTACAGCCGTTCATCTCTGCCGCATACATCTTTCACTCAAAAAAGGGTCACTCATGAGCACACGTGTGAGTGGTGACTGGAGAGAATATGCAGTGAAAGTACCAACACTAAAACGTAGGGTTATTATTTTGGTGCAGTGAATTCCAGCCCCTGGCAGGAATGCAGTTCTGCAGTTTCAAATAAAATAAACATTTTGAGAATTCAGCACAGTCACCCTGAGTACTACTTCTTAAACATCAGAACGTTACAACATACTAAATGAATGGATCAAGTTTATTATGATAGTTTGCAAAATCAGATGAAAGCTTTCAATACAATCAGGATAATACATAATCATTATTTACAAAATCGTCTTGTTACTTGTTAAAAAGTGTAACTTTACTACTTTATTACTTGCAGTTTGTGACGTGAAAGCTAAGGTGTGTGCATTGCAAGCTGCATTGGAAGCATGCTTGGGTTCGATTCCCACACAGGGTTTTTATTGCAAACTTTAAAAAAAAAAAAAAGTATTTATGTGTAACAAACACATTTTTTATGTGAAAAAAATGTAGTTGATATGAATTTTCAGGCACAATAAAAGTGGATTGAACTTGCATAAAAAACACAAGCCAAGTCAGTAGAAACAATTGGGGCAACCTTGACTCCCACCGCTTTTACAGTTGCTTATTTGCTTGGTGCTAGCCAAGGTTGCCTCAATTGTTTCTCTAACTTAGCGTGTGTTTTTGATACAAGTTAGAAGGAACAATTGAGGCAACCTTGGCCCCCATTGGTTTCACAGTTGTGCCTATTTGCTTTGTGCTGGGCAAGGTTGCCCAATGGTTTCTTGAAACTTGGTTTGTGTTTTTGATATCTCCACATTAAAGGGCTGGGCACGTTTGATAACATTTCCAATGTGTTTTTGTTTCAGATATATCAACCCCTGTAAACCATCTTTCTGTTACAGGCCTTTTTTTACATTTTAAACACAAACATTTTATTGTACTTTTTTTTTTTTTTACAACAGGTGTGCTTAAAATGTCAAAAAAATACAAAACAAATAGCATGACATATTAAATGACAAGGAATTTAATATTTTGAAAAAAATAGATTCTATGAAGCAACCATTTAATGAACAGAATTATTGAGATATGTAATGCTTTAATACAGGAATGCCCTGGTTTTTAGATTGGACACTGGAGGATAGCACAGAGCTAGAGATAGAGAAAGAGAGAGGGAAGATACAGTTTCTTAGGCTGAAAAGGGAAAATCAGCAATAAAATAGATTTTTGTGACTCTGATATTAGATCAAACATTGCCAAAACAAAAATAAAACCAGTAGAGTATTCCCGTAGCTTGGCAGTTGAAAGTTATTCACAATATTTCCATACTGTCCCAGCTTAAGGACTTACAAATCTTACTTATAGGGATTATAGCAAGTGTGTATAATTCACTGGTATTAGGTTTTTTTAGAACAGCATTATAGTTACTGAAAAACACAGACAGATTTCAGTTCAGAATGATCTATTATATGTG